>NW_017674816.1:0-6213 GCF_001879085.1 Nicotiana attenuata | reverse complement strand
GTAACCATCTGATTGGCACTAGTTAGGGCATATTTTGATGGTTCGTTTGATTATTTGCAGGTCATATGGCTCCCAAAAGACAAAGGCGATCTGGAGGCCCATCCCAGCGACCTACTTATGATGAGTCCAGATTCCAATCGGAACTGGCGGAGGATGACTTCAACGCCAAGGCTACAAAGACCTTTATCCATGAGATCCCGATTGATCGGGTAGCCCTCCGAGCCGAAAAGGTGGAGATGTATGAAGAAATACGGAGGCGGGAAATGGAATTCCTATTTAATGACCCTGCACCAGTTAACAAGATGCTGGTTCGAGAATTTTACGCCAACTGCCCATTGCACTTGGGTAGGGAGGTGATTGTTCGGGGTACGGTGGTCAATGCTAATGTTCCAACAATTCGCCAGGTGTTGCGGCTGCCTCCGTTCACCAGTGACGTCGACTATTACCATGACAGACCAGGGGTGACATGGGAGGTCATGAAGGATGTATTTTGCACAGGGGGGCAACCCATTTGGATACGTGACCAAATAACCCTCAACTCTAACTCTTTCACCCACTTGGCCAAGTGTTGGTTGACTGTTATCTGCAGCAGGTTCCTGCCATCCAGCAATACAACGGACGTGAACTTCAATCGGGCACTGTTGACTTGGTGCTTTGTGACAGGAAAGGATTTTGATACGGCCCGGATAATTGGTGATGAAATGGTCTTACGGGGACCGCTGCTGACAAAGGGATTCTATTTCCCGTCCTTGGTAACCACATTGTGCTTGATGAGAAACACCCCCACCAATCCTGCCGATGGTGATTTGCCACCCAAAGCAGCATTCAAAGCTTCTAGCATCAGAGTGGGCCGGGGTACACGCACCACAATTGAGATAGATGATGAAGATGATGATCCGGTTCCTATTGCACCGTCCAGGAGATCTGTTGACAGTGCCGGGCCCTCTCGACGCTCCCATACTGGAGCAGGCCTATCACGCTCACAGTCCTCCCAGCCTATGCTGCGCTCCTTAGAGGAAGAGGTCGCGGATCTCCGCACCTCGGTGGGTGGCCTACATACGCGGATGGACGCCTTGTCGCAGAGGCAGTCTAGATCTGAGAGCCGGTTTATGGCCTGGTTACGTGCATTGGGGAGAGCTTGCCATGTAGACCCCAGCACCGTCTCCGACTCTGATTGAGTCTCAGGGAAGTCTTCTAACCCTTCTGCTCTTTACTTTCTTGATATGACATGGGGAAATGCCATGATTTTAGGTGTGGGGTGGGAGACTTGTTCTAACTGTGTATTGGAATGTATATAGATGTTGTTGTGCTGTAACATTAGAGTGATGTGTTGTATATATTTGAGTGTGTTTATATTAGGAGTAGCTGACTTGGCCCAAAGACGGACACTTGTCGACGGGTCTCTTGAGGGTCAAAGTCAGATATATAAAAAAAAAAAAAAGGTAGAGGACTCTTCCTGAGGACGGACCACTTGGACAGTACTCTTGAGGGAAGTAGTCCAGGTAGATTTTTCTGTATTTTGTTTTATTTTTTAGGTAGTGTAGTAATTCTCCCTTGGTTTTTCTTTTGACCACGGTTCTTTTCCAAGGGCTTTTCTTGAACTGGGTTAGGTAGATTTTTCTTTTGTAGTTTTAGGACCAAGATGGGTGAAGGCTAGAATGCAACCCTAGATGTACACACATGAGAATAACAAAAACGAACTGAGGGTGCGACGTCTAAGCTTGTTTGTGGACTCATAATATATGCCTTAATTTTGCACATCTTGTCTTGCTTGAACACTCGTATGATTGTGTTGATGAACTGATTCGGAATTGGTTACATGCTAAGTGTGTGTGAGTTGTTACTTGCATCCTATGCTTGCATATGATACCTAGAACTTGCCTTGTGTGTTTGCAAAGCGAAATAGAAGTCGTTTGATTTTAGAGATGATTGAGGCATTTCTTTGTGCAACCCTCTATACTTGAGAATCCACCTGTGCATATTACCATAGTTAACCCCTTTGAGCCTGAAGCCTGTTCTTTGATAACCCTATAACGATCTAAATCGCTGTGTTTGAATAAACTTAATTGTTTGAACCTTTATCTCCTAGAAGCACTTGAATCACTAAAGAATATACAAAAGTCAAAGTATGGGGTGGGAGAGAGTTAGAAAAAAGAAAAAAAAGGGGAATCAAGAATGAAGGCTTTGATTGGTGAACTGGCAGTGTACAATAAATCTCTGGAAAAAAAAAAGAGAAGAAGCCAGTTGGACCTAAAGAAAAGTGGGGGTCACAAGTGAAACAAAATGTGGAATAATGATTGGGTTGAACATAAAGGTGAAATAAAAGGAAGTGTGTATTAAAAGTGCTTAGGGAGGTTAGTCACTATATCCAAATATGTCCTACCCGTCCCTTAGCCTACATTACAACCTATAAAGACCTCTTGATCTTTGACTGAATGGTTCGATTAGTAGAGTATTACACTAGGGGCAAGCTTATGGTGTGTCTGTGTGGCATGTGAATGCTCTTTGCTGAGAGTGAGTGAATTCTTTCTATATATGGTTCCTTGTTGTTGAATTTTATGTGTGTGGAACTTCTCTCAGATTTTGTTTATGTAAGGGCATGTGACTCAGGAAGAAAAAGTAAGTCTTCACTTCTGTTAGAGTAATTAGAGTGAGCACAAGTGTGTCTTGGCATGAGAGTCTGCATTTGAGATATGATTGTGCACTGCTTAGGTCGATCATTAATAATAGCAGGTGTGATATAAATTGGGGCAATGCATTGAGCAGTTAGGCCTAGAAGTGTGGTTTAGTTTGCTCGAGGACGAGCAAAGGTTTAAGTGTGGGGTGTTGATAATAGGTGAATTTGACTATAATCACACCTTAAATAATCACCTTCTTATGTAATTTTAATTCTAAAAGTGATAACAAAATGCTCTTATTAGTGCTTTTCATGATTGGCAGGTGATATATGTATAAGGAAGGCTAAGCAGCAGTTTTGGAGTCAAAATTGAAGAAAAAGAGGCCAACTGTGAAATTCCCCAAGTACACCACGCAAAACAGGCCTGAAGATTCAGAGAACTGGTTTGACCGTGGTTCCACCGCGACCGCGGTAGAATCACGGTAGAAGATAGCTGCGGATAAATTCAGATTCAGAGAGAAGGCTTTTGGCCGCGGTTTGACCGCAACCGCGGCAGAACCGCGGCGGACACAGAAAACTTCAGGGACTAAAGTGTAAAACACGGGATTTTTAGACCTAAACCCTATTTAAAACATTGGACTTCGCCCAAGAGTGGCATGTATTGATTTTTAAGGTTTCTTAGCAAGGAAAACCATTGTGAGAGAATACTCGAAACATCTTTCTTCTTTACTTTTGATTTTTCTGATGAATTCGATCTTAGTTTATTTTCCCATAGCCATGAGTAGCTAAATTCCTTGTCTAAGGTTTTGATGGAACCTATTGGGTGATGAACTTCTTGTTTATGTGAATACAAATTACTAGTTTAATCTCTATTTGTTCAACTTCGTGTTTGTTGTAGTTAATTGACAGGATCCTCAATTAGCTGTGCCTATTTAGTGTGCATAACTTGGAAAAGAGTGCATATTTAGGGTATTGTTGAACAACACCACTCCTAGATTATTAGAGGAATCTATAATTGCGGGTTTAAAGGCGGGATTAGGGATAACGAAGCCTTGGGTGTAATCTAAAGTGAATCGTGCTAAGTAAAGTAAGCTAGTGTATCTCGGAAGAGTGCAATAGTAAATTACTGTGATTACTCGGGAGAGATTTACGGTAAGATTAGCGTTCATGATTGATAGAGATGTGTTGGTAAATTTGTATGAGCATAAACAGAAGGGATTCCATCAATAGGGGAAATCATTACCTTAGCTTTTTCTCATAATTGTTTACAACCGTATTAGTTTAGTTTACAGCTATTTAGTTACTTGCAAGCTAGTTGTTAAAGAACATTCAACTGAGATTTGAATATTTGGGAAGCTGGTTCTGAAAAATTAGTGGGTCTGAAGATAGTGGTTGACAGGTTAACTCTCTGTGGATTCGACCCTGGGCGTAATACTCGGGTTATATTTGCAACGTCCGCAGAGTCCTTTTTATAAGGCATAGTTGGGCGTGATCAAATTACCCCCCCCCCTACCCCCCCGTTTTTTTTGACTTAAAATAATCTTGAAATAGTACTATGATGGTAGGCTATAATCTCGTGTTTTAGTCGCTTATCGCACTGTAATTTATTGCACTTTTATTGTAATTGAGCTTTAATCGCTAGTGTTTTGCACTTATTGTGTGTTTTATGTCTTGTAGGAGCGATTCTTAGTTATGTAGATGTTGTGGAACTAATTCTAGCTATTTGGAGCTTTGATGTCTGAGTAAAAGCCCACGGGATTAAGTCGGGATCGTTTTTGGGGGTCGAGTATCAATTTTGGACGTCAAAGTTCAAGGAAGAAGCAACTGCTGAAGAAATGCACTAGTGCGAGGCACTGTGCGACGCATGAGTGCAAATTTTTGTAAGAAATTTCCAAAGTTCAGAGACTGTTTTTTTTTTTTTTGTGGTCTGATAGGAAAAAGCATTAGTGCGACGCATGTAAAGCATTAAGTTGGCAAGTTTTCCTATTTCGGCTAGGAAAGGGAGATTTCGTCTAGGTCCGACCCTACTTGGTATAAATACATGTAAAACATTATTTTGGGGGGAGACTTTTGACTTTGGACACACTTTAGACCTAGAGACGCACGAGGAACATTGGGGAGCAAGGATATCTCATATTTTTTCATCTTTTTTTAGTATTTTCAATTATCCAACACTTATGAATTTGTTTGATACTATCATGAGTGGTTAAAACCCATAGTTCTGGGGTTGTGATTTTGCCATGAATATTGTTGTTTAACGTTGACTTAACCTTGATTATAATTCACCATTATATGGTTATTTCTTCAATTATGTGATTAATTGCTTAATTGTCTAGCCAGCAGTTAGGTTCTATTTACTATCTATGCTATGCTTGGGAAAGCCAAATTTAGATTAGAGAGGAATTGAAGAGAGCACAATCTTAACTCCGAGGAGGGCAGATTTGTGGTTAGGATAGGAATATACCTAATCACTGTGCTTAATTAAATATCGTAATCTTAATGCGTTCTTAATAGATTGATTTCATAGGAATATATGCGTTAATCTATTATCTCTATCTTAAATGTCTCGCTTAATTATCACTTCATTACTAATTAAAGCAATAGGAGTAAACTTTAAAAGTACTCCTAGTAAATGCTTTTTGTTTATTGCTTGAGTATATTTTAGATCAAATTTAGTTTGCCAAAAAGATAAATATTTGAGTACGGATGAAGTAACTTTGAAATTTGAAAGTAGAGAATTTTTTGAAACTAGAGAAAGATAAATATCCAAAGCTTTTGTATAGTAACAAGCACAACAGGAGGATTAGTTTAAGCCATGGATAATTGTGATAATTTATTCTTTTTGCCCACGCTTGAGGGCTCTGATTCTTTCTGCCCGACAAATCTCCTGCTCCTTCTGCCCTAAAATTAGGGTCTGTTTGGAAAGCCATGTGTAATTACCTGATAGTATAATTATTAGAATAGTAATTATATACCCTAGTAATTACTTTTACTCCCTCCGGTCCAAAATAAGTGATTTTTTAGCTATTTTCATACAGATTAAGAAATCTACCTTTTAACATTAATTAGCAATGAAATTGACCATATTAACCTTTACTATCTCTTCACATAAGTACTCCTAACACATACTTCAATAATATTTACTCCAAGGGCAATATAGGAAAAAAATAATTAATTCATTCTTGAAATCTGGAAAAATCACTTATTTTGGACCACAAAAAAAGGCCAAAAAATCACTTATTTTTGACCGGAGGGAGTATATTGTATAGTAATTACTATAACATGTTTGTTTGTCATTACGTAATTGCAATATAATTTTCATTGTCATGTTTGATTGGACAAGTGTAATTACATAGTTAAATCTAAAAAGCAGATTAATATGTAGATAAGTTTTACTATGTTACAAACTTATATATTAATAAGAAATATCAAGTATTAATTAATTATGAGGTATTTAAATACGCTATACCTGAAGCTGATTAGACGTTCATATAAAGCGCTATATATAAAACGCTTTAATAAAACCACGCTTTTCATCGTTAAATACCCGTCCCCTTCCCTTCCCCCACGTTCAAACATAAAGCTTCCCCCCTCCC
>NW_017674815.1:73346-83816 GCF_001879085.1 Nicotiana attenuata | reverse complement strand
GTTCTTGGGCTGAGTTCTTGCCACTTGCAGAGTTTGCGTACAACAACAGCTATCAATCCAGCATTCAGATGGCACCGTATGAGGCCTTATATGGGAGACAGTGTAGATCTCCGGTTGGTTGGTTTGAGCCCGGCGAGGCTAGACTATTGGGGACAGAGTTGGTTCAGGATGCCTTAGAGAAGGTGAAAGTGATCCAGGAGAGACTTCGTACAGCTCAGTCGCGTCAGAAGAGTTATGCGGACCGGAAGGTTCGAGACGTATCCTACATGGTTGGCGAGAAGGTCTTGTTGAAGGTTTCGCCTATGAAGGGCGTTATGAGATTTGGAAAGAAAGGAAAGTTGAGTCCACGGTTCATTGGTCCTTCTGAGATACTTAGGAGAGTTGGGGAGGTGGCCTACATGCTTGCTTTGCCACCCAGCTTGTTGGGAGTTCACCCAGTATTTCATGTTTCTATGCTCCGGAAGTATGTTTGGGACCCGTCCCATGTGTTAGCCTTCAGCACGGTTCAGTTGGATGATGACTTGACTTACAATGTGGAGCTAGTGGCTATTTTAGGTCGTCAGGTTCGGAAATTGAGATCAAAGGATATAGCTTCGGTAAAGGTGCAGTGGAGAGGTCGGCCCGTAGAGGAAGCTACTTGGGAGACTGAGCAGGAGATGCGGAGCAGATATCCTCACCTATTTGAGACCTCAGGTATGCTTCTCGACCCGCTCGAGGACGAGCGTTTGTTTAAGTTGGGGAGGATGTAACGACCCAACCCTTCGTCTCATGTATTACAGCCCCGTTTCCCCCATTTATTGCTCTTTCATGTTTTATTATCAGCAACGGGTGAGTTAGAGTTGAATTGAATTGGTTTGGATAGGAAATGAGACACTTAGTCTCTTTAAGGAAGGTTTGGTTTGGAAAAGTCAACCGAACGTTGACTTATTAGTTAGAAGGCTCGGATGTGAATTCCGGTGATTCGGTTAGCTTCGGGAGGTGATTCGTGACTTAGGAGTGCGATCGGAATTGAATTTGGAGGTCCGGTGTAGAATTAGGCTTGAATTGGCGAAGGTTGAATTTTGGCGAATTCCGGTTGGTAGGTGGGATTTTGATCCGGGGGTCGGAATGGAATTCCGAGAGTTGCATTAGCTTCGCTAGGTGATTTTGGATGTGCGGGTAAAATTTCAGGTCATTTGGACGTCGTTTGGTTGGATTTTTGATCGAATGCGTAATTCGGAAGTTTTTAAGAAACTTAAGCTTGAATTCGATGTGATTTGATGGTTTTAGCGTTGTTTGATGTGTTTTAAGGATGAGAACAAGTTTGAATGAAGTTTTAGGATGTATTGGTATTTTTGGTTGAGGTCCCGGGGGCCTCGGGGTGAATTCGGGTGGTTGAACGAGAGGTTTTGAAGTGTGTTGCAGGTCTGTTGCTGCTGTCATCTGGTATTTCCGCTTCTGCGGAAATGGACCGCGGAAGCGGTTCCGCAGAAGCGTGTGAGCGATCGCAGAAGCGGAAGTTGGTCGCTTCAGCGGGTCCGCATAAGCGGACATTCTACCGCATAAGCGGTTTTGAGGGAACCGCAGAAGCGGAGTTCGAGTCGCATAAATGAGGTCCGGGTTTTTAAGTGAAGACCGCATAAGCGGATTTTTGGCCGCAGAAGCGGGACCGCATAAGCGAAAATCGCTGTTGACAGAAGGGTTTAAAATATTATATTTCCTCCGCGAACAAGAGGTAGTTTCCACCATTTTTAAGCGACTTGGAGAGCTTTGGGGGAGGATTTTCGAGGGTTTTGACTGAGAATCAATTGGAGGTAAGTCTCTTGGCCTAATTATTCGAGTTTATGGTAGAAATTACATGTAAATTGTGGAAAATTCATCAAAAACGGGTCAAGTTAGGGCTTGGAAAGCTGTGGTGTAAAAATGGATTTTTAAAGGGCATTTGAACTCCGATTTTGGTAAAATTGGTATGTGTAGACTCGTGGCGAGACGAGGAATCCAGTGATGTAAATTTCGTAATTTTTCGAGAAGTAGGCCCGGGGCTCGGGTTTTGCCAACTTCGTGAATTTTGGTGTTTTTCGAATCTTTCCGATTGAGTTATGTTTTTTTAGCCTATTGTAATGTATTCGTTGTGGTTTTAATCAGGTTCGGCGTGCAAAGAGGTTGATTCGAAAGGCAAAGGCATAGCGAGATAGACTTGTGGCTGGCTTGAGGTGAGTAATAGATGTAGATGATGACCTGTGGGTTTGAAACCCCGGTATATCACATTGTGACGCTATATTGAGGCGAGACACGTACTCTATGACGAGTGCGGGGTCGATTGTGACTGGGGATTGTGACCTAGTCCGTTCCGATTGATGTTCGTACTGTGTTCTTGACTAAAAATTGTTTGGTAATCATCCTACTTGGATTTTATGAATTTGTTTGGGGCTTTGTGCCTATCATGTGCATCCTTCAGGGATCCTTATCACTATTTCCATGATGCTTAGCATATTTCATGATATCAATCCTGAGCTAGACACCACCTCGAAATGATTAGTAAACAAATAAAGATTTAAACACTTAGCTCTATAATTCCTAATAATTGAAACTAAAATGATTAATCTGACTGTGCCCGAGTGGCTTGCATGCATATATATATATATGGACTGAGTGTGGATCGGGATGCACGCCGCAGCGAATGCTACGACGATATTGCACTTGGGCTGTAGGAGCCCCTCCGGAGTCTGAACCCCCACAGTGAGCGCGGGTACCCAAATGGATCGGGCTGCGCGCCGCAGCGGTCATGTGCATTGCATTGCATTCATGCATTTATACCTGTTTGTCTTACTTGTCCTGGTATTGTTGTTGTTCCACCGTTTTATGTGCTGAATCGCTGATTATAGCTTTATATTGTAATATTTCGAAAATTCTCACTTTCAGCCATTATATATGTTTATTACTCACTGAGTTGGAAGTACTCACTTTACTCCCTGCACCATGTGTGCAGATTCAGGTGCTCCAAAGACTTAGTGGAGCTGTTTGCTGTTTTCGTGAAGTTTATTTTCAGGAGTTGTTGAGGTAGCTGCCTGACGTCCGTAGGACCCGACTCCTCCCCTTTATTTCATTTATCTTTCCATATCCTAGATTTCTTTATTACTATGGATATATTACTCTGTTACATCTAGAGGCTCTAGACTCGTGACTCCAGATCTATTGGGGAATGTTTGGATATTCGTTATTATATTCCGTACTATTTTATTTAGATTCGGATTAGAACCTTGATATTTGCTATTTTAATCGTATTATTTGTTAACGGATTGCGTATTTGGGTTGAGAGTATTTAATTGGTCGGGCTTGCCTAGCATTAGTGTTGGGCGCCATCACGACCGGGATTGGGGTCGTGACAGTGTCTATGCTTAGAAAGTACATCTATGATGAGTCGCATATAATACCTGCTGATACCATAGAAATTAAAGAAGGTCTGACTTATGAAGAGGTACCTATAGAAATTCTCGATAGGCAAGTAAGAGAGTTGAGAGCAAAATATATAGCATCGGTAAAAGTTTTGTGGAGTAATCATGATTCAAAAGAGGCTACGTGTGAGGTCGAGGAAGATATGAGGAAGAAATACCCATATTTATTTGAGGAAAAAGGTATGTGAACCTAGGTTTGGTTTGACATATATTTTATTTATTAAATACAAGTTAGCATGTGTTTATGTCCTTGCTAGATTATACTTAGTTGTTGAAGTAATTTAGTTTTGTCAGAGTATATTTAATTTATTTAAAGTTATTTACTTTTTGTAAAGTGTTGTGCTTTAGAATTTGGTTGGTTATAGTGGTACCTCCTTGCCGGAGTGTGTGTAACTAGTTTATGAGCGGTGTATGGTGCCTATGAATGGCCTGTTATGGTATATTTGGTTGTTGTTGGTGTAGTTGTGGTATTTGTGACAGGGATATTTTTTTGGATAGTCTAATTTACAAGGGAAACTCTGCCGAAATTTTTGAAAATTTAGGAAGTTAGCCAAAATTTTGAATCCCTTAGAGGAGTGAGTAATGCTAAGAAAACTTAAGAGGTTCAAGGACCTAAGGAATGATTGTTATCTTAAGAATAAGGCCCTAGCAACATTCGAGGACGAATATTTTTAAGGAGGAAAGATTGTAACACTCCTCAAATCTATAAAAGTTTCAAGACCCGCTAAATATGGAATTTAATTTTTATAATCTTAAATTATACTTCTATTACGGATTAAAAACCTTGTGATTGATTTTGAGTTACTTCTCTATTTATAAATAATTGGATATACAATTAGGGGAATATTATTAATTTTAATATTTTATATTACTAATAGTGGGTATAGTTAAATACTAGTTAAGTCAAAAAAAAAACCTAAAATTGGGTCTAAGGCCCATAGAGTAGTCTGTACGTAGGGAAGTAAAGGCTTAAGCCTTGGACTAAAGGAAAATAAAAGGGCTCAAAAAGCCTTAGACAAGTCAGGCACAAAACAGAAGGCTTAAACTTCTGTCATTCACGTAACAATAAGAAACAGAGGCAACAAGTTTGTTTACGAAGACAAGAAAATTATAGTGTTCTTTAAAATCACTAATTCTTGAACTCAGGTATATAAAATTTCTTATTTTCAATTATCCTAAAGTAGTAGTAGGTAAGAATTGAATAGTCAATTCCCTTCTTTCTCTATAGCAACAATAATTTCCATGTTTAGGTGTGAAACCTTAAAATTAATTAAAATACACTTGTTGTTGTAGAATCAATTATTTGACGGGTATAAATTGGACTGGGGTCTACGTATTGGCTCAAGGAGTTTTGAGGTGAGTTGATATAACCCTTTATTAAAGTGGTTTAACTCACAAAGGCACACATACCAGGTGTTCGATGAATTGATTAAAAGAGTTTTATTTACTTAATTAGAATGGGTGAGTACCTAATAGCTTAGAATTATTTTAGTGCTTAAATTGTATACATCAAAAGATTCTACGATATTTAGTTACTCCAATGAACATGCATGTCCTATAGATAAATACCATGTCTTTGGCGTATTTTCTTGTAATGCAGAACTAATGAATGAATGCAATTGAATGGCAGTACTTCTTGCAACATCTATCAAGAAACTAATATAAATATTACAAAAAAACAGAAATTCCCAAAAGCTTGTACTTTGATTCATTATTTGAAGGTGTAGAGCTGTTACGTTGCTGCGTGCGTGTTGTGGAGACTGTAAATTTTCATGTTTTTGTGTAATTTTTATAGGCCATTTTCATATTGAAAAAAAAAATTTCATGAAGAAGCAAGAATTTTTAGANGTTATTTAGTTCATTTGTAAAAACTTCAGCACTAAATGAGCTGAAGATTTTTTGTCCTGGATTCATTAGTTTTGTCATAAAGCTTTTTCAAAAACTTCAGCAGAAGATGCTGAAGTTATTTAGTTCATTTGTAAAACTTCAGTACTAAATAAGCTGAAGTTTTTTTGTCCTGGGTTCATTAGTTTTGCCATAAAGCTTTTTCAAAAACTTCAGCAAAAGATGCTGAAGTTATTTAGTTCATTTGTAAAAACTTCAGCACTATATAAGCTGAAGTTTTTGAAAAAGCTTTCTAACACACTAGATAAATAATCACCTTATTCTTTCATAGTGCATTACTACTATAAAATAATCAGATTGCCAACAGTATCTAAAGCATAAATTTTGGAAATAATAAACGTGAAAAGAACAGAATTATCATGAAAAGAATCCCTAAGTGTGACCTTAAACTTCCCGTACGTGGAAATACTCACAAATTATTGTCTACTAACTTACGTAATTATTTATAATTTATTTTCAAATAATCTGATAAACATACTTATGGCAATCATCCCATGAACTGAAGTTTCATTGCAGCACCAACAGCAGCAGAAGAAAGAAGAAGAACAAGAAGAAGCAAACGAAGGAGGAGAAGGAGGAGGAGAAAGGGGACTGAAGTTTTTTAAAAAGTGGGTACAAGTTAAAATTTTTAAAAAAAAATGGGTATAGGTTAAATGGGGGCGACCAAATAGGGCGCCCCGTGCAATTTTTCAAAATTTAGTACTCTCTTTTTGGGGGCATTTGCATCAATACCCGCTTTTTGGGTCACATTTTAACTTGTACCCGCTTCGCAAAAAAAATTGCAAGCGTACCCACTTTTTCGCGTAACTTCAGCATACGGGCCTGAAGTAGCAAAGGCAATCACGCAAACTTCAGCACTCTTGTAAACGGGCCTGAAGTAGCAAAAATTGCTAAACCAAGTGTGCTGAAGTTTTTGTTTGTAATTGCTAAACTTAAGCATTCTAATGCTGAAGTTTTGTTCTCTATTTGCTGAAGTTTTTATTTGTAATTGCTGAACTTAAGCATTCTAGTAGCTGATGTTATTTGTGATGCTGAAGTTATTTAGTTCATTTGTAAAAACTTCAGCACTAAATAAGCTGAAGTTTTTTTGTCCTGGATTCATTAGTTTTGTCATTAAGCTTTTTCAAAAACTTCATCAGAAGATGCTGAAGTTATTTAGTTCATTTGTATAAACTTCAGCACTAAATAAGCTGAAGATTTTTTGTCCTGGATTCATTAGTTTTGTCATAAAGATTTTTCAAAAACTTCAGCAGAAGATGCTGAAGTTATTTAGTTCATTTGTAAAAACTTCAACACTAAATAAGCTGAAGTTTTTTTTGTCCTGGATTCATTAGTTTTGTCATAAAGCTTTTTCAAAAACTTCAGCAGAAGATGCTGAAGTTATTTAGTTCATTTGTAGAAACTTCAGCACTATATAAGCTGAAGTTTTTGAAAAAGCTTTCTAACATACTAGATAAATAATCACCTTATTCTTTCATAGTGTATTACTACTATAAAATAATCAGATTGCCAACAGTATCTAAAGCATAAATTTTGGAAACAATAAACGTGAAAAGAACAGAATTATCATGAAAAGAATCACTAAGTGTGACCTTAAACTTCCCGTACGGGGAAATATTCACAAATTATTGTCTGCTAACTTACGTAATTATTTATAATTTATTTTTAAATAATTCGATAAACATACTTATGCCAATCATCCCATGAACTGAAGTTTTATAGCAGCACCAACAGCAGCAGAAGAAAGAAGAAGAAGAAGAAAACGAAGGAGGAGAAGGAGGAGGAGAAAGGGGGCTGAAGTTGTTTAAAAAGTGTGTACAAGTTAAAAGTTTAAAAAAAAAAAATAGGTGTAGGTTAAATGGGGGCGACCAAATAGGGCGCCCCGTGCAATTTTTACCTCTCTTTGTCACAAAATTATTGGGTATAGAATACCAGAACCAAATCATATGATTGTACTCTCAACGTAAAACTTATTTCCTTAATTACTTTCAAATTAAACTCAGATATTTAAATGATGTAGAGAAAATGTAATAGCCACAATTTTGTTATAATTGAAATATCTTAAATATACTAATTGAGAAGTGGGAAGTAAAAGAAATTTTTTGACTACGCAAATAACAGCTGTGTTGGGAAGAAACAGAAAGCAGGTTTAGTTATTGTAATTATTTTTGTTTAATTAAGGATCTTATGTGATATAACCCCTTATGACTATGCACATTTGTTTAATTAAGACGTGAGAAGACCCAAAAATGGATGAAAAACTCAACGTCGACCAAAGTTATTGGATAAATGACACTGTATAGCCACTCTCAAAATAATAGTCGAAAAAAAAATATATTTTTTGTATATATATACATTTTGTGTGTTATATACTAAAATTATAAAAAATTTATACACTTTTTCGACTACTAAATATAAATAGCTTCTGGCGCGGGTTAAAAGTGGTAATNTGGCAGTATAGGAAGTGTAGGAATAAGGCTTTAGCTAATGAGAGGTTTTCTGCCGGTAATTGGTTGTTACGGGCAACTGCTGTGAATAGAAGTTATAGTTTCGAGTGTTTGGATTATGTGGTATGCCATATGATTTCACCTGAGGTTGCAGGTATGGGTTATTACAGTTGGTTCGGGCTTATTCTGAGCATAGATGCGAGGTTCTGATCTTGTGTACGATTTCGGAAAGTGCAATGTGGGTCCACGGGTTATGGTTTAGATGGACTGTGAAATTTCAACTATATTGTGTTATCGGACCTATGCGAGGTAGGGTGACGTGGGATCATCCCGGGTATATGCTTGGTAAAGTTATTCAGCTGTTGGTTAGCTTCTAGAACAACTCTGGATACGCTCGAGGACGAGCGTTTTCGTAGTTGGTTATTGTTTCTTTACGCTTATTGTAATGTATTCAGTTGTGGTTTTAATCAGATTCGGCATGCGAAGAGGTTGATTCGAAAGGCAAAGGCATAGCGAGCTAGACTTGGTCGGCCGGCTTGGAGGTGAGTAATAGATGTAGATGATGACCTGTAGGGTTTCGAAACCCCGGTATATCACATTGTGACGCTATATTGAGGCGAGACACGTACTCTATGACGAGTGCGGGG
The DNA here is from genome assembly GCF_001879085.1 of Nicotiana attenuata. Taxonomy (NCBI): domain Eukaryota; kingdom Viridiplantae; phylum Streptophyta; class Magnoliopsida; order Solanales; family Solanaceae; genus Nicotiana; species Nicotiana attenuata. The sequence continues at coordinate 75,383 of NW_017674815.1, read as the reverse complement.
TCGATTGTGACTGGGGATTGTGACCTAGTCCGTTCCGATTGATGTTCGTACTGTGTTCTTGACTAGAAATTGTTTGGTAATCATCCTACTTGGATTTTATGAATATGTTTGGGGCTTTGTGCCTATCATGTGCATCCTTCAGGGATCCTTATCACTGCTTCCATGATGCTTAGCATATTTCATGATATCAGTCCTGAGTTAGACACTGCCTCGAAATGTTTAGTAAATAAATAAAGGTTTAAACACTTAGCTCTATAATTCCTAATAATTGAAACTAAAAATGAACAATTTGACTGTGCCCGAGTGGCTTGCATGCATATATATATCTGGACTGAGTGTGGATCAGGCTGCACGCCGCAGCGAATGCTACGATGATATTGCGCTTGGGCTGTAGGAGCCCCTCCGGAGTCTGAACCCCCACAGTGAGCGCGGGTACCCAAATGGATCGGGCTGCGCACCGCCGCGGTCATGTGCATTGCATTGCATTCATGCATTTTATATCTGTTGGTCTTAATTGTCATTGTTTGCTGTTGTTTCATCGTTTAACGTGCTGAATCGTTGATTATAGCTTTATTGTAATATTTCGGGATTTCTTACTTTCAGCCATTATATATATTTATTATTCACTGAGTTGGAAGTACTCACTTTACTCCCTGCACCATGTGTGCAGATTCAGGTGCTCCGGAGACTTAGCGGAGCTGTTTGCTGTTTTTCGTGAAGTTATTTTCAGGAGTTGTTGAGGTAGCTGCCTGACGCCCGCAGGACCCGACTCCTCCCCTTTATTTCATTTGACTTTCCATATCCTAGACTTCTTTATTACTATGGATATATTACTCTGTTACGTCTAGAGGCTCTAGACTCGTAACTCCAGATCTATTGGGGAATGTTTGGATATTCGTTATTATTTTCCATACTATTTTATTTAGTTTCGGATTGGAACCTTGATATTTGCTATTTTAATCGTATTATTTGTTAACGGATTGCGAATTTGGGTTGAGAGTATTTAATTGGTCGGGCTTGCCTAGCATTAGTGTTGGGCGCCATCACGACCGGGATTGGGGTCGTGACAGTATTTGGCAATCCCAAATTTGGAAAATCTAGTTGAGTGACCTTCTGAGTCCAATAGGCATAGTTCAGTGATTTTGTTGTTACAAAACAAAGAAAAGTGACTTTAGCAGATAGTTTGGGATAGTTGAGTGATCATTTAAGTGATGGACTCAAAGATGCTCGGTCTACGTTCTTCGAAGTCAAATGTCAGTTTCTAGGACTCTACTTTAAATCATAGCTTACACCAATATAAAGGGATCATATACTACCTTTAAAAGCATCTCAAAAATTCCATAGATTCTTGAAATAGTTACAAAGAGATCAAGACATCAAGTACAGCCTTTCTCAAGGTTCCCACGTAATGGTGTGATATACTTCAAAAAGATCCATTCCATCCTCTATTTGAAAGAACAATTCAACTAGAAGAATCAAGGGAGAAACAGAATTATGTTCACAAACATGAATTAGTGATTTTTCTGTTAAATGTTTGAATTCTCGGTAGAAAGGTAAATGGTATGCTTTAGAAATGGATTTAAGTTCACTATGGATGATGAAGGCAAAGAAAGCTTATTGGGAAATTTGCTAGCAACAGATATACGTGATTGATTTTCATTACATAAAAATGGCTAAAGTTGCATTAGTATTTAATTTGTGGCCATATTTTAAAGAGCTTCCTTAATAGCGGCAGCAATATGAGCAAATGGGAGTCCATTTGTCCAAAATTTAGGGGGGATTTGCATCTATACCCGCTGTTTGGGTCACGTTTTAACTTGTGCCCGCTTTGTAAAAAAAATTGCAAGCGTACACACTTTTTCGCGTAACTTCAGCATACAGGGCTGAAGTAGCAAAGGCAATCACACAAAACTTCAACATTCTAGTAGACGGGCCTGATGTAGCAAAGGCAATACGCTGAAGTTTTTTTTGTCCTGGATAAGATGCTGAAGTTATTTAGTTCATTTGTAAAAACTTCAGCACTAAAATAGCTGAAGT
>NW_017674815.1:70075-73321 GCF_001879085.1 Nicotiana attenuata | reverse complement strand
TGAAGGTGTTTTTGTCCTGGATTTCATTAGTCTTTGTCATAAACTTTTTCAAAAACTTAGCAGGGAGATGCTGAAGTTATTTAGTTCATTGTAAAAACTTCATGCACTAAAATAGCTGAAGTTTTTTTTTGTCCTAGATAAGCTTTTTCAAGAAAACTTCCAGCGATAGATGGCTGCTGAAGTTATTTAGTTCGATTTGTTAAAAAATTCAGCACTAAATAAGCTGAAGTTTTTTTGTCCTAGGGATAGAGCTTTTTTCAAAAACTTTAGCCAGAAGATGCTGAAGTTCATTTAGTTCATTTTGCTAAAAACTTCAGCTTAATAATAAAAACTTCAGACCACATATAAGCCTGAAGTTTTCGATTTTTTTGTCCTGCCGATTCATTTAGTTTTTGTCATAAAAGGTTTTTCAAAAACTTCAGCAGAAGATAGCTATGCTTGAATTTATTTAAGTTCATTTGCTAAAAAACTTCACGCCACTAAAAAATAAGCTGAAGTTTTTGAAAAAGCTTTTAAATATTACTATAGCATAAAATAATCACCCTTATTCTCTTTCATAGTGTATACTATTATATAAAATAATTCAGCTTGCCAATCAATTATACTAAATAATTAATATTTGAAAACAATAAACGTGAAGAAAAGAAACAGGAATTACGTTGGAAATAATTCCACAAATTTATGTGTCTACTAACTTACGTTAATTATTTATAATATATTTTTTAAATAATCTTGACATAATTTATATCTTATTCGGCAAATCATTCCATTGAACTGAAGTTTCATAGCAGCAGACACCAACGGAAAGCCAGCAGAAGAAAGAAAGAAGAAGAAGAAGAAGAAGTGAAGCAAGAAGAAAGGGAGAAAGGGAAAAAGAAGAAGAAGAAAAGAAGAACGGAAGGAGGAGGAAGGGAGGAGGGGAGAAAGGGGGCTGAAGTTGCTTATTTAAAAAGTGGGTACAAGCTTTTAAACTTTTTTAAAAAAATGGGTATAGTGTTTAAATGGGGGCGGACCAAATATATGGCGCCCCGTGAACTTTTTTAACAAAAATTTAGATGTACTCTTTTTTAGGTGGCATTTTGCATCACATTTACCCGCTTTTTTGGACGTCAATTTTAACTTTGTACCCGCTTTTGCAAAAAAAATTGCAAACGTTACCCACCTTTTTCGCGGTAACTTCAGCAAACGGGCCAGACAGTAAGCAAGAGGCCAATCACGCAAACTTCGAGCCACTCTTGTTAGTACGGAGCCTTGACAATAGCAAAAATTGCTTGAGACCAAGTGGTTGCTGAATGTTGTGGGTGGGCAGCGGATGTCGGTTTGTAATTGCTGAACTTAAGCATTTAGTGCTGAAGTTTTTGTTCTCGATTTTTGCTGAAGTTTTTATGTTGTAATTTGCTGAACTTACAGCATTTCTTAGTAGTTTGAAAGTCTAGTTTAGTTTCATTATGTAAAAATCTTTCAGCGACCTACAATAAGACTGAAATTTTTTTTGTCCTGGATTCGATATGTCAGTTCCTGTGTGCTCAGCTGGTACAGCTTGTTTGCAAAAACTCTGCAGTCTCAGAAGATGCTGAAGTCTGATTTTAGTTTCATTTGTAAAAACGTTCAGGCACGTTAAATGAGCTGAAATTATTTAATTACTGTCCTGGCTGATTCACTAGTCTTTAGTCATAAAGCTTTTTAAAAAACTTCTATAGATCATGAGCGATAGATGAACTGATAGAAGTAACATTATTTTAGTTCATTAAGAATATACTGTCAATGGTAAGTAGTTACTAAGAATAACCGCACCTGATAGGTGTTTTTTGTCCATCGGCTTCATTAAGTTTTGCCATAAAGCTTTTCAAAAACTTCAGCGGAAGAAAGATGACCTGAAAGTTATTTTCAGTTCAAATTTGTAAAACAGGTCTCGAGCCACTATAAGTAAGCGACAGTTTTTGAGAAATATGACTTTCTAACGTGTACGACACGTATGATAAGGGATAATCACCTTATTGCTTGCTATGTTAGTTGCAGCATTACTACTATAAAATAATCAGGATTGCCATACAGTATCTAAAGCATAAAATTTTGGAAATAATAAACGTGACGCTATCAAGATACGAGATATGATTACTATGACTAAGAATTCTCTACGATATAAGACTCCTCTAGCGGATTTTGTGGCCGACTTCACACCTGCCCTCGTGCCCGAGGTAGAGAAAGAACTTCTACTAAAAACGGGCGCATCTTTAGGGGTATGGACCTCGTTCACCGAGGGTGCCTCGAACGTGAAAGGGTCCGGACTCGGTATAGTCCTGAAGCCACCTACGGGTGACATGATTAGGAAATCTATAAAAACTACGAAATTGACTAACAACGAAGTCGAGTATGAGGTTATGATTGCAGGTCTGGAATTGGCCAAAGGCCTAGGAGCAGAAGTCATTGAAGCAAAATATGATTCCCTTTTGGTAGTAAATTAGGTAAATGGGAGCTTCGAGGTTCGAGAAGACAGGATGTAAAGATACCTAGAAAAAATTCAAGTTACACTGCACCGCTTCAAAGAATGGACCCTGGTCCACATACCTCGAGAACAGAATAGTGAGGCCGATGCCCTCGCAAACCTGGGGTCAACTGTCGAGGAAGATGACTTACTTCCCGGGGCTGTTGTTGAACTATCCAAATCAGTAATCGAGGAAGGCCACGCCGAGATCAACTCCACCAGCCTGACATGGGATTGGAGAAACAAATATATCGATTATCTTAAAAGTGGGAAGCTACTTGCGGACCCAAAAGAGTCGACGGCTCTGCGAACCAAGCAGCCCGATTCTCGCTCGACAAAAACAGAACTCTGGTAGACTTAATTCACACAAATATCCGCGACACGAAGTCAATACCATCTCGCGGTGGGAATAAGTATTTCATAACTCTTATTGACGACAGTACTAGATATTGCTATATTTACTTACTTAATAGTAAAGATGGAGCAACTGATGCATTCAAGAAATATAAAAATGAAGTTGAAACGCAACTAAACAAGAAGATCAAAATGATAAGAAGTGATAGGGGCGGCGAATATGAATCTCCTTTTGAAGAAATATGTTTGGAATATGGCATTATTCACCAAACAACTGCCCCTTACTCACCGCAATCTAATGGAATTGCGGAAAGAAAGAATAAAACGTTAAAGCAGATGATGAATGTCTTGATAATAAGTTCTGGTTTACCTCAGAACTTGTGGGGGGAAGCTATTCTTACAGCTAA
>NW_017674815.1:57110-68251 GCF_001879085.1 Nicotiana attenuata | reverse complement strand
TATCAAATGAAAAGATGAAGAAAAGGAAAAAGAAGGAGGAGAAGGAGGAGGAGAAAGGGGGCTGAAGTTGTTTAAAAAGTGTGTACAAGTTAAAAAGTTTAAAAAAAAAAATAGGTGTAGGTTAAATGGGGGCGACCAAATAGGGCGCCCCGTGCAATTTTTACCTCTCTTTGTCACAAAATTATTGGGTATAGAATACCAGAACCAAATCATATGATTGTACTCTCAACGTAAAACTTATTTCCTTAATTACTTTCAAATTAAACTCAGATATTTAAATGATGTAGAGAAAATGTAAATAGCCACAATTTTGTTATAATTGAAAATATCTTAAAATATACTAATTGAGAAGTGGGAAGTAAAAGAAATTTTTTGACTACGCAAATAACAGCTGTGTTGGGAAGAAACAGAAAGCAGGTTTAGTATTGTAATTATTTTTGGTTTAATTAAGGATCTTATGTGATATAACCCCTTATGACTATGCACATTTGTTTAATTAAGACGTGAGAAGACCCAAAAATGGATGAAAAACTCAACGTCGACCAAAGTTATTGGATAAATGACACTGTATAGCCACTCTCAAAATAATAGTCGAAAAAAAAATATATTTTTTGTATATATATACATTTTGTGTGTTATATACTAAAATTATAAAAAATTTATACACTTTTTCGACTACTAAATATAAATAGCTTCTGGCGCGGGTTAAAAGTGGTAATACGACCAACCTCAACCTCAAAGATATATGTTGCAAACTACACGATGTAAAACCAAATTAATTAAACTGAAGTATTTGTTGTGTTTTGTTAATCAAAACAAAAAAGGAGTAAATGGAAAATGGTGGGAAAAGAAATTGAGAGAAATGAAATTTTGAATTAGTTCTTTTTATAAAGGAACTTTACCCTCATTGGATAGGAAGAGGAAAATTCTTGTGCTTATATATAGAAGCACTTCTTCTAGCTCTTAGAGAGTTGAGAAGAGAGCAAGCATCGCGTCGTCATCGTCGTCGTCGTCGCCGCTCGGCTTCGGCTTCGGCTTCGGATTTGGTCAATTGATATGATTGATTGATAATTTCGCACCAGCCATTCCGTTTAACAGAAATTCTGTTGAATAGATACCTCTCCAACCGAACAGGCACCTTTGCACCTGTTGGAAATCAACTCTGTTGGGTATAAATAGAGAGGCTCAGCCTCATTGTTCACCACCGAAAAATCTGAAAAAACTCTCCCCTCTATCTTCTGCATTCTGCATTGTTTTTGCAAAGCAAAAACGTAAGCATTTTGTGTGATTTGCTCCGCCATTTGAGTTCGCCGAAGTTCTGTGATTTGAAGTGCCGCTATCACAGAATAGTTATTTAGTTCTATCCTGGGAGGAATTAATCTGTAACCTTGGGCAACTGTGGGGATTAAATTCCTTAAGGACACATAAGAAAATTGTGGGCTCAAAATTTTTCTGTTTTGTTTTCTTAAACTAACGTTTTTCTAGTTTTCTGGTTTTGATTACAGAGTGGTATCAAGCTTAAGGAATTTAATTTTTATTTTTTTTATTCATCTTACTTTCTGGTTTGGGAGACTAAAATCGTAGTGATTTTCTACTCCCGTTTTGGAGATTAAAATCTTCGGATTTTCTACTCCGATTTGAGATTAAAGTCCTTGCAACTTTATACTCAATCCGAGATTAAAATCCTTGTGATTTTCTACTCGGTTGCTTATATTCGGTTTAAAGATATAAAAACTTCACCGAGATATTAATCCTGTTTGCGTCAATTTCTTTTACAGAAAAATGACAGCAAGTACGAAACAACAAAATAGTTCTGTTGGAACGACTACTGCTGCAATGGCTACGGCGTCTTCAAGTCGCACAACGCCTGCACCGGCGATGGCACCGGCAGAAAAGCCCAAAATTTTTTCTGGCATGGACTTCAAATGGTGGCAGCAGAAAATGTTCTTCTACGTGACCACACTCAGTCTCCAGCGCTTTATAAGCGTGGATGTTCCAGTCTTGGTAGTAGAGACTCTGGCTAATAAGCGGTTTGTGGTCACGGAGGCATGGAAGCATTCTGACTTCTTGTGCAAAAATTATATATTGAGTTGTTTGGAAGATGGCTTGTACAACGTTTACAGTGTCATGAAAACTTTGAAAGAGTTGTGGAACGATCTTGAAAATAAGTACAAGACGGAAGATGATGGACTTAAGAAGTTTGTTGTCGCAAAGTTCTTGGACATTAAAATTGTTGACAGTAAGTATGTCATAACTCAAGTTCAAGAACTGCACATCATCGTTCATGACCTCCTTTCCTAAGGTATAAACCGAATCAACATTTTTATTAAAGATATTGATTATATTATTAATCCTAAATTTATGATTGTAGGTATGGTCATAAATAAAGCGTTTCAAGTTGCGGCATTTTTGAAAAGTTGCCTTCGATGTGGAAGGACTTTAAAAACTACTTGAAATATAAGCACAAGGAGATGAATTGGAAGACCTTATTGTTCACCTAAGGATTGAAGAGGACAATAAGGCTGGAGAAAAGAAGTCTTGTGGAAATTCAACAATAACGGGTGCAAATATTATTGAGGAAGCTTCAACGAACAAAAAGAGAAAGAAGCCGCCTGGACCAAAGAATTACCCAAGCAAAAAGAAGTTCAAAGGTAATTGCCACAACTGTGGAAAGGTTGGACATAAGGCTGCTGAATGCCGTGCACCAAAGAAGGACAAGAAGAAAAGCCAAGCAAACATGATTGAGAAGAATGATGAAATAGACGATTTATGTGCCATGCTTTCAGAATGCAACCTAGTCGGAAATCCTAGAGAATGGTGGATTGATTCGGGGCAACTCGTCATGTTTATGCATAAAAGGAGTTTTTTTTTACTTCTTATGCTCCTGCTGGACCCGACGAGACAGTTTTTATGAAAGATTCCGCTACTGCAAAAATTGAAGGAACGGGCAAGATAGCTTTGAAGATGACTTCTGACAAGATTGTGACTCTAAATGATGTCCTTCATGTTTCTGAAATGCGGATGAATTTAGTCTTGACATCACTTCTAGTCAAGAATGGCTTTAAGTGTGTTTTTGTTTCCGACAAGGTTGTAGTTAGTAAGAATAAAATGTATGTAGGAAAAGGTTACCTTACTGAGGGCCCTTTCAAACTCAATGTAATTGCCATTGATATGAATAATATTCCAGCTTCTTCTTACTTGCTTGAGTCAAATAATTTATGGGCATGAACATTTAGGCCACGTCAACTTCAAAACTTTGCGAAAAATGACTAATTTGGAAGTATTGGCCTAAGTTTGAATGCAGTAACTCGATATGTCAAATATGTCTGGAATAAAAGTATGTTAATTATCCTTATAAGTCAGTTGAAAGGAATTCAAATCCTTTAGACTTAATTCACACAAATATCCGCGACACGAAGTCAATACCATCTCGCGGTGGGAATAAGTATTTCATAACTCTTATTGACGACAGTACTAGATATTGCTATATTTACTTACTTAATAGTAAAGATGGAGCAACTGATGCATTCAAGAAATATTAAAAAATGAAGTTGAAACGCAAACTAAACAAGAAGATCAAAATGATAAGAAGTGAGTAGGGGCGCGAATATGAATCTCCTTTTGAAGAAATATGTTTGGAATATGGCATTATTCACCAAACAACTGCCCCTTACTCACCGCAATCTAATGGAATTGCGGAAAGAAAGAATAAAACGTTAAAGCAGATGATGAATGTCTTGATAATAAGTTCTGGTTTACCTCAGAACTTGTTGGGAGAAGCTATTCTTACAGCTAACCAAATAGTCAATCGAGTTCCCCATAGCAAAACGCAATCCATTCCATATGAAAAATGGAAAGGTAGGAAACCCAACTTAAAATTGTAGGTGTGTTAGGCTAAAGTGCAGGTCCCTAAACCCAAAAGGGTAAAGATTGGACCGAAAACTGTTGATTGCGTTTTCATAGGATATGCAACAAATAGTAAGGCATATTGTTTTCTGGTTCATAAATCAGAAAATCCCGACATTCATATTAATACGGTAATTGAATCAGATAATGCTGAATTCTTTGAGAATATTTATCTGTATGAAATGGAATGTGAGCCGTCTAGTGAAAAATCTAAGCGACCTCGGTAAGAAGCAAAGGAAATTACTTTTGATGAAGATAATCCAAGACGTAGTAAACGTCAAAGGACAACTACTTCCTTTGTACCAGATTTTCTGGCATTCTTATTGGAAAATGAGCCTCAAATGTTCAAAGAAGCAATGTCTTCTTCTGAAGCACAATACTGGAAAGAGGCAATCAATAGTGAGATAGAATCCATATTAAGTAATCATACTTGGGAATTGGTTGATCGTCCTCTGGAAAATAAACCTTTGGGTTCTAAGTGGATTTTCAAAAGGAAAATAAAAGCTGATGGTACTATTGATAAATATAAGGCAAGATTAGTTGTTAAAGGGTTTAGACAACGTGAAGGTCTTGATTACTTTGACACATACTCGCCGGTAACAAGGATTACATCTATCCGGGTATTAATAGCGTTAGCCGCCGTGTATGGCCTTCATATCCATCAGATGGATGTGAAGACAGCCTTCTTAAATGGAGATTTGGAGGAAGAAATTTATATGGAACAACCTAAAGGGTTTGTAGCTCTCGGAAAAGAAAAGAATGTGTGTTGACTTGTTAAGTCACTTTACGGACTAAAACAAGCACCAAAACAATGGCATGCGAAATTTGACCAAACAATGTTGTCAAATGGTTTCAAGATCGATGAGTGTGATAAATGTGTTTACATTAAAAATACTCCAAATTAAATAGTCATTATTTGTTTATATGTGGATGATATGTTGATAATGAGCAACAACATTGCTAACATAAATGCTACTAAGCGCATGCTTACTAGTAAGTTTGATATGAAAGACTTAGGAGTTGCCGATTTAATTTTGGGAATTAAGATCCTTAAGACTCCTCAAGGTCTAGCTTTGTCTCAATCTCATTATATTAAAATGGTACTTGAAAAATTCAAATATTTGGACTTTAAAGTTGCAAAAACGCCAATTGATTTAAACCATACTCTTGTGAAGAATAAAGGTCAAAGCAAGTCTCAATTGGAATATGCTCGAGTGTTGGGAAGTTTGATGTACATTATGAATTGTACAAGACCTGATATAGCTTGTGCGATAAGTAAGCTTAGTTGATATACAAGTAATCCCGACCAAGCTTATTGGATAGCAAGGAAACAAGTATTAGGGGTATTTGAAGTATACCCAAGACTACGCATTACATTAATTACAATAATTATCCCGCAGTTATTGAAGGATATTCTGATGCAAATTGGATCACCGGATCAACAGAATCAAAATCCAGAAGTGGATACGTTTTTACCATTGGTGGAGGAGCAGTTTCTTGGAAGTCATCCAAACAGACATGCATCGCCCGCTCTACAATGGAGTCTGAGTTTATAGCTTTAGACAAGGCTAGTGAAGAAGATGAATGGCTCCGGAATTTCTTGGAAGATATTCCATTTTGGCCCAAATCTTTGGCACCTATATGCATATATTGCGATAGTCAAGCGGCAATAGGAAGGGGCAGAGAGCGTTATGTATGATGGGAAATCTCGTCACATACGACAAAGACATAATACCGTTAGACAACTATTCTCTAGTGGAATTATCACAATTGACTATGTAAAGTCAAAAGATAATGTATCGGATGCGCTTACAAAATGCCTAACTAGAGAGGCGGTTGAGAAGGCATCAAAGGGAACGGGACTATGGCCGAGGACAAGCCACTGTGGTGGTAACTCTACCTAGAAGACTGGAGATTCCAAGATCTAGGTTCAAGGAGATCAAACAAAGTCATTAGTGATAGTTCAACATTGTCAAATAAATTTTTGGTCCATTCTCATGATGAAGACAATGTTCAGTACCAAGGACAAAACGTTAAGTCTTTTAACGGTTTCTAAATTTGATACGGGGTATATCAAATAGTGTATCTACGGGATAACACATTTAGGAATCACCTATGTAAGTGTGAAGTGTAAGCCGCTTCAAGGAGAATTTTGTAAGGCCAGTTCTCTATGCACTTATGAAACTAGGCGGTGTTCATGGCTGAAACGAACACAAAAATGAGAACCAAAGACGATTAAGGGTTGATTGTGTGACATATGGTTGTCTAGGTATACACCAAAGTTTGACGATTCAAAGATATCAAATCTACCGATTGATCGAGTATATCCGACATATGTTCACTACGGAAAATTTAAAAGGAAACCTACTTATCCATATGCGATTAATCCTTACTTGCGAATCACATAGTTTTTTCATGCATAATTTTTCCAGATAGCCATTCCCCATTCATGTCGGGGATTGTTGGGTTTTGTTAATCAAAATAAAAGAGGTGTGAATGGAAAATGGTGGGAAAAGAATGGAGGGAAATAAAATTTTGAATTAGTCCTTTTTACAAAGGAATTTTGTCCCTCATTGAATAGGAAGAGAAAAATTCTTGTGCTTATATATAGGAGCACTTCTTCTAGCTCTTAGAGAGTTGAGAAGAGAGCAAGCCTCGCACCGTCGTCGTCGCTCGGCTCGGCTTTGGCTTTGGCTTCAATTGATAATTTTTTGGACCAAATTTAGTTTCCATTTCGGTCATTTAATATTTTTGTGCGAAAAATTATTAAATTCGCGGCACTTCTAGCGACCAGCCATTCAGTTTAATAGAAATTCTGTTGAATAGATACCTCTTCAACCGAACAGGCACCTTTGCACCTGCTGGAAATCAACTCTGTTGGCTATAAATAGAGAGGCCATGCCTCATATATTTCACCACCGAAAAAACTCTCTCCTCTATCTTCTGCATTTTTACAAAGCAAAAACGTAAGCATTTTGTGTGATTTGCTCTGCCATTTTTAGAGCCCGTTTGGCTTAGCTGATTTAGAGTAGCTGATAAGCTGTGACGACCCAAAGGGTCATCACCGGATTTCTTCCTGTTTCTGTGCTTCCGAGGCCTTGAAAACCTCGCTTTTAGTTGCCTCGATTTGCATGCGCAGTCCGGGCGCGAAGCCGGAAAGCTTTTATGTTGAAATATGTGAACTTTGTGAAAAATTTGAAGAATTTTGATATTAATATTGCTAAAGTTGACTTTGGTCAACATTTTTGGTAAACGGACCCGGACCCGTGATTTGGCTGTCCCGGAGGGTCCGTAGAAAAATATGAGACTCGGGCATATGCCCGGAGTCGAATTTCGAGGTCGAGAGCCCGAGAAATGAATTTTTCTGTGAAATTGTTTTTCTGAAATTATTAAGGAAAATAGAAATAAAAATTGATTAAAAGACTATGGTATCGGGCTCATATTTTGGTTCCGACGCCCGGTACAAGTCTTAAATATGTGTTAAGCGCTTTCTGTAAAGTTTGGTCAAAATCGGACGTCATTTGACGTGTTTCGGACCCAAATATCTAAAATTTGAAGTTATGAAGTTTGAAGTGAAAATGATGATCTTGGGGCTTGATTCAATGATTTTGATGTTATTTTGGCAATTTGATCGCTCGAGTAAGTTCGTAGGATGTTATTGAGTTAGTGTGTGTGTTTGGTTGGGAGCCCCGAGGGCTCGGGAGTGATTCGGAGGTGGTTCGAGGTAATTTCACACTTAGAAAACATAGCAGATTTTCTGCAATTTTTGCACAGCAAATCCCTTCTTCGCGTTCGCGTTCCAGTCACGCGTTCGCGAAGCTTCAGTGGTCCCTCTTCATCGCGTTCGCGGACAATACCCCCCGTCCGCATAGCCCAGGTTTCCCTTTCACCACGTTCGCGAGTCCTCTCTCGCGTTCGCGTACTAGCCAGTCCCAGACCCCAGCCCCTTCTTCTACGCGTTCGCGATTAGCACCTCGCGTTCGCGATGCCTTAAACCATCCACCCTTCGCGAACGCGGCCCCTTTCCCGCGAACGCGAAGGGCAATTTTGCCCAGCGAACTTTTAAGTTAATAACAGAACAGTAGCTCGGAAATTCTTCATTTCTTCTCACGAGCTCTCTTCTCCATCAAGCCTTAGGACACCATTGAAGCTCCCCTCTTCCAAGACTTTTTGGGTNACGAACTCCTTTCTTCTCCAAGCACTTAGGCGTCCATTGAAGCTCCCTTTCATCAAAACTTCTTGGGTAAGCATTGTTCAACTTGTTTTCTTCAATTTTCTCTATTAATTACTAAATTCCTAGCCCTAAATCTTGAAATCAAAGTAGAAATTATGGGTTTTGGGTAGAGTTAGGGTTTTGAGAATTTTGGGTGATTCAACCTCAATTTGGGGTCGAATCTTAAAACAAATTATATATTTGAACTGGTGGGGTTATGGGTGATTGGGTTTGGTCCGAGCCTCATGTTTGGACCATGTGGGACCGGTGTCGAATTTTGGTGTTTTTGGAAGAATGATAGGAATTTCATTTCTAGGCTATGGGATTATGTTTTTGAGCCCTTATTGATATTATTGAACTAATTATGCCTAGATATCATTGTTTCGGAGTTGGATTGTAGAGGAAAGGCGGTATTAGAGAGTTGATTGCTATTCTTGGACCGAGGTAAGTGTTTGTTCTAACTTTGGCTTGAGGGAATAGGATTAGGATGTTATTTGCTACTTGCTAAATGTGGAGTACGGTGTATAGGCATGGTGAAGGTTATCTATACACCGGAGTCTAGCATGACCGTGGGTCTTAATTGTGTTTGAACCGGACTTTGTGAAACATCTTTCTTGTTTAATTGCTAAATTTCATATAATGTGAACGGTTGAGGAAGAATTGTGATTGGTATATTTTGGATCGTTGGCTCGAACAAGAATGTGATAGTTGAGAAAGAAGTGATTTAAAAGAGGATGTGTTGTGATTATTCCCTTGCCGGGACGTGTAGACTATTATTATGTACTCTCCCTTGCCGGGATATTTGGGCTGTTAGCTGTACCCTTGCCGGGTTAAAGTGTTATGTTGTCGAATTCCCCTAATGGGGCCTTCTTTACAAGTCAGATATTTTGAACTATTATATGGGATCGTGTGGCACGCCGTCCACTTATATACTATGATATGGGATCGTGTGGCACGCCGACCACTTATATATTATGAAATGGGATCGTGTGGCACGCCGTCCACTTATGAATTAAGAAATGGGATCGTGTGGCGCGCCAACCACTTATATATGAGCTATGGTATTGAGATAGTTTCGTCGTTATTTGATCTGTATTCGCTGTATTTTCCCCGAGCATGCCCTCTTCCCCTTTTTAGTTGATATTCTCTGTTGTTATTTCTGTTGCCTTTGTATATATATATCTGCACAGGTTGTTTTTGGTAGGTCCTGTCTAGCCTCATCACTACCTCGCCGGGGTTAGGCCAGGCACTTACCAGCACATGGGGTCGGTTGTGCTGATGCTACAGTTCTGTGCTTTTTGCACAGATCATAGTACCGGAGCAGGAGCTTTTGGACAGCAGTAGGAGCGTCGGGAGCTTACTTCAGTCCGGAGATTTCCGAGGTAGCCTTGCTGGCGTCCGCATGGCCCGGAGTCTCTCTTATCTCTGTCTTTCGTTTGATTTCCTTTGTATTGGATCAGACAGTACTGTATTCTTATTCAGACTTTGTATTTAGCATTTAGTAGAAGTTCGTGAGTTAGTGACACCAGATCTGGGTAGAGGTGTATTTGAATTTCCGCACTTGGTTTCAGTTATTTATGTTTCGAGACTTCCGTTTTTATATTAATTGCCTCGTTCTTCTTCAAACTGTTAATGATGTTGAGAGAAATGTTAAGTTAATTGGCTTGCCTAGCTCCTATTAGTAGGCGCCATCACGACTCCCGAGGGTGGGAAATCCGGGTCGTGACAAGTTGGTATCAGAGCACTAGGTTACATAGGTCTCACAACTCACGGACAACCTCGGTAGAGTATGAGGGATCGGTACGGAGACGTCAGTATTTATCCCCAGAGGCTACGGAGTTAGGAAAAGTTCCACTTTTGTTCTTTCCTGTCGGGCGATTCTGTTTCTCAAATACTGATTGTCTTTCTACTCTGTTCTTTCGCAGATGGCGAGAAAACGTGCTTCCTCTTCTACCGCGCAGCAGCCCGAGCCCCCAGTAGCAGCTCCTGCGAGCGGCAGAGGCCGAGGCTGTGCCAAAGGCCGAGGCCGGGGCAGAGCTCAGCCCCGAGCAGCAGTCCCAGAGGTGGAGCCTCATGTTGATTATGATGAGGAGGCTCCAGCCCCAGCAGCTCCGGTGGGCCCAGCTCAGGTCCTAGAGGGGTTCATAGCCACCCCAGTTCTTCAGGACGCTCTGGTCAGATTGGTAGGCTTTGTGGAGAGCGTCACTAGAGCGGGTTTGCTTCCAGTAGCACCAGCCACTTCTCAGGCTGGAGGAGGGGTTCAGACTCCTGCTACACGTACTCCGGAGCAGGTAGCTCCCCAGGCACAGGTTCCAGTAGTTCAGCCAGTTGTGGCAGTTCAGCCAGGTATTGTGACTCAGACCGGCGATGGAGCGGCTATGTCCTCAGATGCTTTGTGGAGGCTTGATAGGTTCTCCAAGCTCTTCACCACCACATTCAGCGGTGCTTCATCAGAGGACCCCCAGGACTTCTTATTCAGCTGCCATGAGATTCTCCGGACTATGGGTATTGTGGAGACCAATGGGGTCGACTTCATCACCTTCCGGCTTGCAGGATCCGCCAAGACTTGGTGGAGGGACTATTGCCTATCTAGACCAGCAAGGTCTCCAGCATTGACATGGGATCAGTTCGCGGAGTTGTTTTTGGAGAAGTTTCTCCCAGTTACTCAGCGGGAGGCACTACGCAGGCAGTTCGAGCGCCTCCAGCAGGGCTCTATGACAGTCACACAGTATGAGACTCGGTTCATTGATCTGGCATGCTATGTTGTTGTTATACTCCCCACCGAGAGAGAGAGGGTGCGAAGGTTTATTGATGGATTGATTCAGTCGATCCGTCTCCAGATGGCTATGGGAGCTGGTAGTGAGATTTCTTTTCAGGAGGCGGCCAATGCGGCCCGTAGAGTTGAGATGGCTCTTGCACGGGGAGGTGGTCATGGGTCAGACAAGAGACCCCGTCATGCAGGTAGATTCAGTGGCACCTCGTTTGGAGGTGGGGATTCTTATGGTAGAGGCCATCCTCCGAG
>NW_017674815.1:52477-54694 GCF_001879085.1 Nicotiana attenuata | reverse complement strand
CTGAGTCTTCAGGTGCAGACATTACAGGTACCATTCTGAGTTGTATTAGAGATGCTTCAGTGCTATTTGACCCTGGGTCTACATATTGTATGTGTCGTCCTATTTTGCACCCTACCTGGCTATGCCTAGTGATGCTTTGGGTATTCCTGTTTATGTATCTACACCGGTGGGTGATTCTATAGTGGTCGACCGAGTTCATCGTTCCTGTGTGCTAGTGTTTGAGGGTCTTGAGACCCGTGTTGATTTATTGCTCTTAGACATGGTGGATTTTGACATTATATTAGGGATGGATTGGTTGTCCCCGTATCATGCTATCTTGGATTGTCACGCCAAGACCGTGACCTTGGCTTTACCAGATTTACCCTGATTGGAGTGGAGAGGGACCCCAGGTCATGCCACCCGCAGTGTTATCTCATATGTGAAGGCTCGACGAATGGTCGAGAAGGGGTGTCTAGCTTATCTGGCGTATGTTCGTGATTCCAGCTCAGAGGTTCCTTCTATTGATTCTGTTCCTATTGTTCGGGAGTTCCCCGAGGTTTTCCCTTCAGACCTGCCAGGTATGTCGCCCGACAAGGATATTGATTTCTGTATTGATCTGGCCCCAGGCACGCAGCCCATTTCTATTCCGCCGTATCACATGGCCCCGCCAGAGTTGAAGGAGTTAAAGGACCAGTTGCAAGATTTGCTAGAGAAGGGTTTTATCAGGCCTAATGTTTCTCCTTGGGGTGCGCTAGTGTTATTTGTGAAGAAAAAGGATGGATCGATGAGGATGTGCATTGATTACCGGCAATTGAACAAGGTGACGATAAAGAACAAGTATCCACTGCCGAGGATTGATTTTGTTTGACCAGCTTCAGGGTGCGAGGTTGTTTTCAAAGATAGATTTGAGATCTGGCTACCATCAGCTGAGGATTAAGGCGTCTGATGTCCCTAAGACAGCATTTCGCACTCGGTACGGGCATTATGAGTTCCTGGTCATGTCGTTTGGGTTGACCAATGCCCCAGCAGCATTCATGGAGTTGATGAACCGAGTGTTCAGGCCATATTTGGACATGTTCGTGATAGTCTTTATTGATGATATTCTTGTGTACTCCCGCAGCTAGGAGGAGCACGAGCAGCACCTCAAAGTAGTCCTTTAGACTCTAAAGGATAGTCAGTTGTATGCTAAGTTCTCGAAGTGCGAGTTCTGGTTGAGTTCGATTGCATTTCTGGGTCATGTTGTATCAGCAGAGGGTATTCAAGTGGACCCAAAGAAGATTGAGGCAGTCAAGAACTGGCCTCGACCAGCATCAGCTACAGAGATTCGGAGTTTCTTAAGGTTAGCAGGTTATTACCGCCGGTTCGTGGAGAGATTTTCATCCATAGCAGCCCCGATGACCAGATTGACCCAGAAGGGTGCCCAGTTCAGATGGTCGGATGAGTGTGAGGCAAGCTTTCAGAAGCTCAAGACAGCTCTGACTACGGCACCGGTATTGGTTTTGCCCTCAGGTTCAGGGCCCTATACAGTTTATTGTGATGCTTCCCGTATTGGGCTTGGTGCTGTATTGATGCAGGATGGCAGAGTCATTGCTTATGCTTCGAGGCAGTTGAAGATCCACGAGAAGAATTACCCGGTTCATGATCTCGAGTTGGCAGCCATTGTTCATGCTTTGAAGATTTGGAGGCATTACCTATATGGTGTGACGTGTGAGGTGTACACTGATCACAAGAGTCTGCAGTACTTGTTCAAGTAGAAGGAGTTGAATTTGAGGCAGAGGAGGTGGTTGGAGCTATTGAAGGATTATGATGTTACTATTTTGTACCACCCGGGAGAGCCAATGTGGTGGCCGATGCATTGAGTAGGAAGTCCGTCATCATGGGTAGTCTTGCTTATGTTCCGGTCAGCCAGAGACCGCTTGCTTTGGATATTCAGGCCCTGGCCAATCGATTTGTGAGGTTGGACATTTTTGAGCCTAGCAAAGTGTTAGCTTGTACGGTCGCTCGTTCTTCATTATTGGAGCGTATCCGTGATCGGCAGTTTGATGATCCCCATTTGTGTGTCCAGAGAGACACGGTGCAGCGTGGAGGTGCCACGAAGGTGACCTTAGATGATGATGGTGTTTTGAGGTTGCAGGGGCGAGTTTGTGTGCCCAATGTCGATGGGATTCGAGAGTTGATCTTAGCGGAGGCCCATAGTTCTCGGTATTTTATTCACCCGGGCGCCGCGAAGATGTATCA
>NW_017674815.1:0-50357 GCF_001879085.1 Nicotiana attenuata | reverse complement strand
TCCCTTTCCGCCAACGCTGAGGGAAGGGCAAATCTTTTTTCCCAGGCGAATTTTTAAGTTTAAGATACAGAACCAGTTAGCTCGGGATTTTCAAAAAATACACGAACTCTCTTTTCTTCTCCAAGCACTTAGGCGTCCATTGAAGCTCCCTTATTCTAAAACCTTCTTGCGGATAAGCAGTTGTTCAAACTTAGTTTTCCTGTCCAATTTCTCTAATTAATTACTATTTGCTACCCTAAATCAATGAATTTCAAAGTAGAAAAGGGGTTATTGGGTAGAGTAGAGGCTTTGGGCGACTTTATGGGTGATTTCTGGGGGCGTCGAATCTTGAAATAAATTATATGATTTGAACTCGTCCGGGGGTTATGGGTGATCTGGGTGTTTGGTCCGCAGCCTCGTGTTTGGACCATGTGGACCGGTGTCGAATTTTGGTGTTTTTCGAAGAATGATAGGAATTTCGTTTAGCTATGGGATTATGTTTTGGATCCCTTATTGATACATTATTGAACTACCATTATTTTTTTTTTTTTTTTTTTTTTTTTTTGCACTAGAATATTGTTCGGATTGGAATTGTAGGAGGAATAGGGAGCGATTAGAGAGTGATTGCCTATGTCTTGGACGACGGTAAGTGTTGTCTCTAACTTTCTGGCTTGAGTGGTATATAGGAATTAGGATGTATTTGCTACTTGACTAAATGTGGAGTACGGGTATACGGCATGGTGACGGTATCTATGCACGGAGATCTAGCAATGACCGTGAGTCTTAATTGCTTTTAATTCGAATGATTGTGACACAATTTCCCTTGTTCAATTGAATAAATTTCATATAATTGAACGGTTGAGGAGGAATTGTGTTGGTATATTTTGGAGCGTTTCTGGCTCGAAAAGAGATGCGATAGTAAAAAGAAGTGATTTAAGAAGAGGATGTGTTGGTGATTATTCCCTTGCCTGGATCGTGTTAGACTATTATTATTGTACTCTCCCTTGCGGATATTTGGGCTGTTAGCTGTACCCTTGCCGGGTTAAAGTGTTATGTTGTCGAATTCCCCCTAATGGGGCCTTCCTTTACAAAGTCAAGATATTTTGAACTATAATCATATGGGATCGTGTGGCACGCCGTCCACTTATATACTATGATATGGGATCGTGTGGCACGCCGTCCACTTATATACTATGATATGGGATCGTGTGGCACGCCGTCCACTTATATATCTATTATGAAATGAGATCGTGTGGCACGCCGACGACTTATATGTTATGAAATGGGATCGTGTGGCACGCTGTCCACTTATGAATTAAGAAATGGGATCGTGTGGCGCGCCGACCACTTATATATGAGCTATGGTATTGAGATAGTTTCGTCGTTATATCCGTTGATCTGTATTCGCTGTATTTTCCCCGAGCATGCCCCCTTCCCCTTTTTAGTTGATATTCTCTGTTGTTATTTTTGTTGCCTTTGTATATATATATATATATATATTATATATATATATATATATATATATATATCTGCACAGGTTGGTAGGTCCTGTCTAGCCTCGTCACTACCTCGCCGGGGTTAGGCCAGGCACTTACCAGCACATGGGGTCGGTTGTGCTGATGCTACACTTCTGTGCTTTTTGCCCAGATCATAGTACCGGAGCAGGAGCTTTTGGACAGCAGTAGGAGCATCGGGAGCTTACTTCAGTCCGGAGATTTTCGAGGTAGCCTTGCTGGCGTCCGCATGGCCCGGAGTCTCTCTTATCTCTGTCTTTTGTTTGATTTCCTTTGTATCGGATCAGACAGTACTGTATTCTTATTCAGACTTTGTATTTAGCATTCAGTAGAAGTTCGTGAGTTAGTGACACCAGATCTGGGTAGAGGTGTATTTGAATTTCCGCACTTGGTTTGCGTTATTTATGTTTCGAGACTTCCGTTTTTATATTAATTGCCCCGTTCTTCTTCAAACTGTTAATGATGTTGAGAGAAATGTTAAATTAATTGGCTTGCCTAGCTCCTATTAGTAGGCGCCATCACGACTCCCGAGGGTGGAAAATCCGGGTCGTGACATAAGCATTAGGTGCTGATAAGCACTTTCAAGTGCTGAAACTGATTTAAAAAATAAGCAGTTACGTGTTTGGATAAAAGTGCTGAACTTAATAATATGCACCTGAAGAACTGGGTATACGAAGAGTTTTGTTTTAAAAAGAAGTATTTTAGGGATAGAATAGTAAATATTTTGGCCAAACTTAAAGTGCTTATAAGCTGAAATTCGATAAGTTGGGGAAGACCAACTTATGGCTTTTGGCTTATTTTTGGCTCGTAAGCACTTAACTTATAAGCACTTTTAATTTTACCAAACGCGTAGATAAGCCAAAAAGTGCTTATAAGCCAGTTTGACCAGCTTATAAGCTTAGCCAAACACCCTCTTAGTTCGCCAAAGTTCTGTGATTTGAAGTGCCGCTATCACAGAATAGTTATTCCGTTCAATCTTGAGAGGAATTAATCCGTAACCTTGGGAAACTGTGAGGGGATTAAATTCCTTAAGGACACATAAGAAAATTGTGGGCTCGAAATTTTTCTATTTTGTTTTCTTAAACTAACGTTTTTCTTGTTTTCTAATTTTGAATACAGAGTGGTACCAGTATTATATATCGGATAGTTATAAAAACAAAATAAGAACATTCTAACTCAATACCAACCAAGAAAATATTAACTTTACAAGCGAATCAGGTGTCTAAATTTCAACTTGTGATGGAATCTTAGACTATTTAGTCAAGGAAGCATATAAATATCATCCATATATTTCGAGAGGATGCCTATATATAGTATACTACCAATCAACCCAAAAGAGATGCCATATTTTTAGGAAACAAAAGAAAAGAAAAAATGGTACAAAATTGATGCCACATGCTGCTCAAGTGGTTTAAGAGCTTAGTAACTACACAACTGTTTGTGTAGAAATATTCACCAAACACTAATAATAACTAGAATTTAACTTTATACTTCTCGTATATAAATGTTTTTGGACGACCATCATATAAAATTAACATACAAGAATAAGTAACTTTTAACGTAAAGCCTAATATAATAGCATAGAAACGTGTGAACCTGCGGTATAAAAAAGGACCTGCTATATAACTAATCAATTCTGTTAATAGTATATTTTTTTTTTACAGTGTCAACGTATAACTATACTTGGCAATCAGAAACTTAAGAAAATAATCTCCTATTACTAGTTACAATTTAAATAGAAACAAATGACCCTAGTTTTGTGTATTGATCTTTTGTGAAAATTGTCATATAACTAAAGAATATTTGTAATAGGGCACAAAAATCAATCTCCTTCAAAATCTTTGTAGGGTTTAGATAGATATTGAGGGTCAACAACTCAATGAAAGAGAATATGATCTCTTTTGACGAGCTACAATATGAATAGAGAAAATGATTATACCAAAATCTCCTATATTTTTATTTATCGATCTTTTATATTATTATTTATTTATTTCGTGTGACAGACATAGGTCATAAAATTGGTTTCCCCCAATAGAAATATATGGCCCTAACATTTTCTCATGCACCAATGATTGACCTTGCTAACTTTACCTCAAGAAATGGGTTATCTTGTTTGCCATACATATATTGAGTATTGACATTAAGTGGGCTAGCTACACTATTGATTGCTCGATCTCCCCCCCCTCCCCCTACCCCTTACCCCCTCCCCCTCTCCAATGGTGGAGCCACCCTTGTCTACAGCTTTGTCGGAAAATTATATTTGTATAACTAGATAATTACATATATTATATATTAAACCACCTTAAATTTGTCGTTTTTATCTTTTGACATTTTTTTACCGAATTTTATATTTTGATTCCCCTTATTAAAAATTCTGGCTGCCCAGACCCCCACCCCACAGGCCAATGTGAAGGGGCCAATGGAAGGGACCCAAAAAGTTAGTATTGGCAATAGGTATCAACTTTTTTTCCAACAATTCATAGTCAAGTTGCAAGCACGGTACAAAAAAATAATGAAAATAATAGGATCTTACTTTGCTTTCTATCATACAAAAGCATCAAGAATGTACAATTTGATTTGTTTATATTGGTTATTTAAAATGAGCCCTACCAAGCTCTCACATCACAGTCCCCTCTGCTCCCTTTTTGAATAAATAAAGACACCTTTTGGCGAAAGAACAAAAAGAAATCTACACATACATAATTTATGTAAAATATAAAATAAAGTTTAATTAATTAGTTTAGTGTTCTAATGACTTAATAACTAATTGTTTTGAGGAGACATATAAATGGAAAGAGAGAATGCTAGCCAAGATTGCACTCAAAGTGCCCTTGACCATTCCTTTTGAGTAGTATTTTTGACCATTCAATATTTACATTCTTCATGTTGGTAGTTGCTCTTTGTTAGACAAGCTTCAAGAATAAAGAAGTTTGAGATAAAATTGTCTTGAATTATATATTTTTGATTATTTCATGAAAATTAACAATGACATGCATGTAAATGGCGAGATTAGAAGAAAGAAAGACATACAGTTTGGACAAGACAAATAAGAAAAACTAATTATCAAAATACAATTTACTAATATAGTTACAATTTGTATCACTTAGATACATTATTGTATACGGCCAAAATCGGAGAGATCGACTTTGGGGCTACTGTGGCACTCCACGCCCGACTTCGAGGAGCTCGAAGTGGGATTTGAAGGCAGACCCCGAGGTGGATCCCTCGAGGGGGCATATCGAAGGTCAATCTCGGAGCAGCTCAAGTTGGCGATCGTCATGGAAAGGCGGGAAACCTCCGAGGGCACACGA
The DNA here is from genome assembly GCF_001879085.1 of Nicotiana attenuata. NCBI lineage: Eukaryota > Viridiplantae > Streptophyta > Magnoliopsida > Solanales > Solanaceae > Nicotiana > Nicotiana attenuata. The sequence continues at coordinate 45,553 of NW_017674815.1, read as the reverse complement.
TGAGGACTAACATAGTCTGCAAGAATAGTACAAATCCGTATTGAGCCGTTGTACAGCTGTACTAGTAGCATTTCTTCGTCATTTATTAGACATGTACTGTATTGGGATTCACCCCTCCTATATAAAGGAGACCCTTGTCATTTTGTAAAATGACGTATTGAATAATATACAACACTCTCTGCTCTCTTTGCTAAAACAACCGTTCTTCACATTTATTGCTTATTCTTTCATTGTTCATTTATTGTTCATTCATTGTTCTTCATTTATTGCTCATTATTAACCGTGAAAGGTCATCTTTGAGGCTTCGTTATCATTGTTTCTTCATCAATAAGCTCACTACCAACTGCCCTAAGCAAGCCTTGAAGCCCCTGCTCCGGCCAGCTCGAGGCTCGGTTTTGTGACAGCTTTGGTTTGCTTTCCTTATTCTCTTTATTTACACTTAGCATTTATTGCCTAAAAACTAGTATTAAAATAAATCACGTATTTTTAGAACCACAAAATCAAATATAATTGTCATTACCATTTTCAAGCTAAACAGTTTGGCGCCCACGGTGGGGCTAAAAATAATAGTGATTGTTTTGGTGCTAGTTTTCTGAAAACACAAGTTATTTTTCACACTTTTTCTTGTCCAAGAATCTCTGATTTCATGTCAACATTTCTAACTCAGCAAATGCACGCGAAAATAACGGTATTGGGCTTCAGGGAGAAAACAGTGCAGACGTCGGTGTACCACCACAAAATCCAAGGGTAGCACCAGCAGATGCCGGTGTACCAGCGCAAAACCCAGGGGAAGCACCAGCACAAATCCCCATCGACGTGAGCTCACGTAATGATGTGCATGTCGCCGTAAGCTCTCCTACCGACGGAAGTGTGCGCGGTGAGGAAAGAGACGTTAGTCTTCAAGTCATTTTTGAAATGTTGCAAGCACAACAAGTGGCTATTGCTCAGCTACAAAGTCACCAAAAAACTCCAAGCACAACAGTACCGGAAATGGCTTCTCAAATCGAGCGGGCACCGGAGAGATCGAGTAATGACGGGTCAGCAACAGACCCCGCTATTATGAAGATGCTCGAGGACCTCCCAGCAGGATTAAATCAGGAGAAAAGAAGATAGAGGCTAACGATAAAAAGGTGGAGACTTATAACTCGAGGGTCGATCAGATCCCGGGCGCACCCGCAATTCTGAAGGGTGTAGATTCAAAAAAGTTCGTGCAGAAACCATTCCCATCAAGTGCGGCTTCGAAGCCCATCCCGAAGAAATTTAGAATGCCCGATGTACCGAAGTATAATAGGACCACGGACCCCAATGAGCATATTATCGCTTATACTTGTGCTGTAAAAGGAAATGACTTAAAGGATGACGAAATTGAGTCCGTCTTGTTGAAGAAATTTAGAGAAACGCTGTCAAAGGGGGCCATGATGTGGTACCACAACCTACCCCTGAACTCGATAGATTAATTTGCCATGATCAAGGTCGCCACCAGGAAGTCCGATGTCTTCTAGATCAAACAAAAAGAAAATGAGATGCTAAGGGAATTTGTATCTCTCTTTCAGATGGAGCGAATATAATTGCCACCGCTCTCTGATGACGGGGCAGTGCAGGCTTCACTCAGGGCTTGAACGAGCAAAAATCGATAGCTTCGAAGCAGCTAAAGCAGAACTTGGTTAAGTATTCCGCTGTAACTTGGGCGGATGTACACAACAGATATCAATCGAAGATCAGGGTCGAATACGACAATTGGGAGCCCCCTATGGCTGTATATCTAAGCAGGCTCCTAGCAAAGGAACCAAAGTCCATAGAAAGGGAGTTGAGATCGGGCAAAGAAAGGTATCAGCCATACTCCAAAGATCAAAGAGACACATCGAGGCGGAATATACCTCGAAATGATCGAGGCCAAAATCCCCGGGGACTTATGAGCAAAACCGGGTTTGACAGGCATTCGAGGCCAATGGAGGCACCCCGATTGTCGGAATACAACATCAACATCGATGTCTCGGACATCGTATCAGCCATGGGTAGAATCAGGGATGCCAGATGGCTAAAGCCCGCGCAGTCAGATCCTTCCCGAAGGAACCCCAACTTGATGTGCAAATACCATGGCATTCACAGTCATAGGATCGAGGATTGTAGACAACTCCGAGAGGAGGTGGCTCGGCTGATTAACGAAGGGCACCTTCGAGAATTCCTCAGCAATCGAGCCAAGGACCACTTTCGAGAAAGGGAGGCGAATGGAAAGAATGGACCAATAGAACCTCAGAACATCACTCACATGATCGTTGGAGGAACCGACGTCCCACAGGGACCCATGTTCAAATAGGCGAAAGTGCCCATCGCAGCGGAAAGGCAAACTCGAAATTACATACTTGAGGACACCCTTACATTTAGAGAAGAAGACATCGAGGCCTTGTCCCTACCACATAATGATGCATTGGTAATTTCTTTTCTTTTGAATAACGTTCAAATTAAATATGTGCTCGTGGATCCAGGTAGCTTGGCCAACATAATTAGGTTGAAGGTGGTGGAGCAGCTCGGACTGCTCGATCAGATCATACCCACCTCTCGAGTCCTCAATGGATTCAACATGGCAAGTGAGACAACGAAAGAAGAAATCATCCTCCCAGTCAACGTGTCTGGTACAGTGCAAGACACCAAGTTTCATGTCATCGAAGGTGACATGAGGTACAATACCTTACTCGAAAGACCGTGGATTCACAACATGAGGGCGGTACCATCAACCCTTCATCAGATGATGAAGTTCCCTACAAAAGATGGTATAAAAACAGTGCACGGAGAACAACATGCAGCTAAGGAGATGTTAGCAGTAAACGACATGACATCAACATCGACTCTCCCCGTTTAGGATGAGTCAGGGAACATGTTGACCCCCTGTCGCGCCCCCTTTTTCCCTCCTCGCGCAGAACGTCCGGGTTTCGACATTCATGGGGGAATAACTCATTTCCTTTTGGGAATTGGGTATTTGAAGATTCGCCATCTAACGGATTATGGTGCGTTAGGGCACCTTGAGCAATTAACTCATGGACTAGTTTGCATTACCAGAGATTAGGGTAAGGGCTCGAAATAACTTTGAGGGGAAGGTGTTAGGCACCCCTCGCGGTCCACAACGGTGGGTCCCGGCCGAACTTAAACTCATGTGAATTAGTCATTTTGACAGATAAACAGTTTTAACATGTACTTGCAAGTAAAGGCATGTTTTGACATTCTAAGAAAATGTATGATTCAAGTAATGAAACAAGGGAAAAGGTTTGAACAAGTTGCACATATATAAAGAAAAGTAAATTCATTTAAACAACGGGAGTTGGGAAAGAGGGGTCCTAGGTTGGTTAGCCTACAGGATCATACCCACACAATGCCCGGTAATCACTCCTCAATGAGGGGCTACACGTGACATTAGCGCGTAGTCATCATATCCTTACTACCCAATTCCCTCCCCTTGGTCATAGCCTAAAGCGTTCTAGCAACCTTGAAAGATATCCTATACGTGCTCTACCCGTCCCTTCCTTGTGGCCCCTGGAGGTGTTTAGGACCTCTAATTTAGGTAGCTCTAGACCACCCTAAGGTATTTGAAGGATAAAAATCTGGGCGCCAATCAAAAACAATTAGGACTGCATTTTAAGAGGGAACAATCAAAAGCTCACATTTACCTCCACAAACATAACAAGTAAGCGCACGTCTCAAACAACAGTTTCAAGTATTTAAGAGAAAACCTTAGAACATGATATCTAAGTGAGCAGAGATTATGCAGTATTGAATTAGGACCAAAGTGTCAAAGAGTTGAATCCTACTTGCCTGCTGATTCTTTTAAACCTGTTGAGTGTGAGCAGTATCAAATAACAAGGCGCAAATTTATAGTTTACAGAGTTTTAGTCTCCCTACAGGCTTGCCTAGGCGCGTAATAGTGATATCCTTTGAGCATGATATCTATATTGATTGGGAATGCAGAAAATAGTAAGCGATTTTAAACGAGCCATTTGGATCCTATAGGCATGCTTTCTAGTAATGTTACTTAAGGCAGCGTATTAAAGAAATGAACAGATTAGTTAATTAAATTGATTCAAAGTCTACAAACATGAGTTTAAAGCTTAACTAAACTGGTTTTAGATCTTATCAGCATGGTTTCTAATAAAACATGAAGCAAACAGAATTTATTTAACCAAAGTGAGATCCCTATAGGCATGATTTCTATTAAAGTTGATTTAGACCCTATAGGCATAATCTCTATTATTAAAGCTGATTTAGATCCTATAAGCATGGCTTCTAATTGTGTGGTAATAAAGCAAGCAGAATTTATTTGAAACAAACAGATCCTATAGGCATGTTATCTACCCGATTTTACCCATAATATACAACTACCCTCCCTTTTCACTAATCACCCCACTGTTTGTCTACAAAAATTATTACAGACCAAGAACTAAATATAAATCACATAAATAAAATAGAAGCTAAGCTATAGGGAGCCTGAAGCAGACCCAAAACAGTCATGGTGTACCAAGCCCTTACTGGTCTCAAATGCCCAAAGTTCCATAGCCCAATTCATGTTTAGGTGTGTTAGAGTCCCCTAAGGATCTCAAGGATTCCGGGCAGTGCTCACACCCAGACTTTCCTCAAACAAAAACTGATTATGTGCAGTGTGGAAGTGCCAGCCCTGATATGCCAGAGTTCAGAGAGACCTCATATCAGAGGGGCAGAACTTAGTAATCTAAGAGTGATGTGAGAGTGCATAATGATTTGAAAGAGTTTGGTAAGCAGCAGCAAGAGGGCCTTAGGAATGAAAAAGGATTTTTTGAAACCAATACATAGTTAGGGTGGAAAGCAGTTTAAGAAAACATGAAGAACAATTTTTTTAGAGAGCAAGTCACAGAACACACAATTTCAGAACAGACTTCACACAAGGAGAAGGGGTAGGGTACACTCAGAATGCACCTTAGTGATGGCAAACAGATTCCTCAAGAAGTTATGGAATTGATAAGTTAGTTACAAAGTCATGTTGAGAACACACAGGTTTTAGACACAAACAGGATCTCATTAGTGAAGCAGAGCAAGTTAGACTTAGATGAACAAACTAGACAAACACTTCATGAAGCATTCAAGGCTTTAGAAATACTATACAGAACAAGCAGAATTTAGTCATGCTGGGTGAGACAGTAAACACACGATGCAGCTTGGACATACTAGTGAGCAAATTATCTAAAGCAGGATTGGTATGCTAAACAGTATAATAGCTATAGCTTTTAACAGAATAAACTTAAACATGCTGAGTGATACAGTTATCTAGGCATGTTGATTGCTCATTGAATAGAATAGCAAATAGAATTGGAGATCACACCTAATGAACTGCAGTAACAAAGAAAAACACATAGTTTTTGGAATGGGAATTGAATCAGGACATACCAGTTAAGGAGAGAACACAGAGTATAGAGCAGAGATAGTGCAAATAGACAGCCTTGGCTTACAGCCGGCTGGATTAGTGAGAATTACAAGTAACAGAAGAGAATAGAGAGTCTTTTGAGAGTATGAGAGTGTAGATGAACTACTGTGCGTGTCCAGAGGAGTAAAGGAGAGTATATATAGCAGTTAAGAGCAAGGAAAATAAGGTAAAGGGAATCAACCCTTCTGCAATTAAGGAAGCCACAGAATCAATTATACATCAATTAGTAAAAATTTTCCTCAATTAAGGGTAATTAACCAACGGTAAATGCAGAATATATTTAAGGAAAGAAAATCACACGAGCAATTAGGGGTAAATAGACAGAGGTTTAATTAAGGAAATGATCAGTAAAGAATCGGTGAATATCACGGTTAATTGAATAAGGTAAGAAAGCTAATCAAGATTGTAAATAAAGGGAATAGTCAGGAATTAGCATATAGGTCTTAACAAAACAAATTGATAAATCAAGAACCCAAATTAATCACTGATTTAAGGAGAAAAATATAGGTTTACCATGAATAGGCAAAAAATGAACATAGTTAGTAGAAAAGTCGAACCGAGAGCATCAATAGACGCACATTAGGAGGAAGAACCACAGAAACCAAAGCATAGGGCAAAGTCAGTACACAAGTAACCTAGACAAACTCAGAATCCAAAAAATAATGTCGAAAAATTATGGCTTTTAGCATAAACGAGTTAGGTTGAAGCAAACCTCATGAAATCGGTTAAAAGCACACAAGAAACAGGAGATTAAACACTCAAAATTATCGAACGTTTTGGAGAAAGAAAATTTCGGGAAACCCTAGTCATAGAAGTCAAAACCCTGAAGTATGGTAGTGTTTTGAATCAGTCAGTAGTAGAGGAATAAGAGAAGCTTAAAGAAAAATCATAGAAACTTGAAAAATATTTCAAACATGCAGAGATTCAAACAAAGAACCCAAAACATAGTGCTAAAATCGGTTAACAGTAAAGAAACAAGAGATTTTTAAAGAAAAGTTATTGACAAACTCAGAATCCTTCCAGATCTACAAAGAACGGGACGGGTTCATGGCCAAAGATTAGGGTTTTAAGGAGAAAGGGGAGGGGTAAAGAGAACCTGGTTTTGAACCAGAGATTTGAACCTTGGAACTTCAATAGAAATCACTTGCAAACCATGGACGAACCCTTGAAAAGCTTTGAATGAGATCTGGACCAGATCTCTTCGAGGTTCTTCCACAAAAACCACATAATTGAACAACCAAGGGGATAGGAGACAAGTAGAGGCTTCGTACAGCCATAGGACGCCATACATCGGATAGGGATTCCACGGTTTAGGGTTGATTTTGGGTGACGGCGATTAGGGTTAGGGGTCGATTTTAGAGAGAACCAGAGAGGAAGGGATTCAAGGGCGGCTGTGTGTGAGAAATGGTTAGGTTTTAGGGGTCGTTTGAAACTAAAAAAGGAAATGGTGGATTGTGGTCGTTGATCTCTGTGATCAACGACCGAGATTGGAAGAGTTTGGGGCCGGATTGGGTATTAGGTTTGGGCTGGGTATATTTGGGTTAAAATTTGGCCGGGTATTGGGTCAAATTAGGACCAGAATTAAAATAAAAATAGGGCCAGATTTTAAATAGCCACTTTTTATAACTAAATAATTTATAAAAATAATGAATAAGTACCAAAAATATCTTTGTGAACTAAAATGATCTAAAATAGTTATTTAATATTTTAAATATAAAAGATCATTTTATGCACAAATAATGTAATTATACATTAGTATGGACAATTATTGCAAAGATGTGCAATTTAGCCTAAAAATATAAATGTAATTATAAAAATGCGCTAAAAATATTTAAACATTATGTTGGCATAAATAATGAATTTAGATAGCTAAATCATCACAAAAGTAGTATGAAGGATAATTATTGGATATTTATATAATAAAAGGAAGAAGAAATAAATTGATTTAGAGCTTTTAAAACTATAGAAAAATTATAAAAATACTTATGCATGCTTATAACTGCATATGTAATATTTTGAAGGTATTATATATATATATATATGTTTAAAAATATGTGAGAAAAAATTGGATATCAACAGTGGTGATACCAAGGCCATTCCGTGGAATTACAAACAAGTGATAGTGACAAACAAAGGAAAAGAAATAGAGGAATAAGTTAATGAAACTGGAGGATTGACTCGTACCGGAAGATGTTTTACCCCAGAAGAATTAAGGAAAGCCAAGTCATTCAAGGATAGCCAAATACCAGTAAAGAAATCGGTCACCGAAGAGGAGGCTGAGGAGTTCTTGAAAAAGATGAAAGTGCAAGACTATTCCATTGTGGAACAGTTAAGAAAACACCAGCTCAGATTCTAAACTGTCTTTGCTGATACATTCATATAAACATCGCAGGGCCCTGATGAAGATTTTGAATGAGGCACATGTTCCTGATAAGATCACAGTGAATCACTTGGAAAAGATAGCTAGCAAGATCTTCGAAGTAATCAGGATCACTTTCTCAGATGATGAACTTCTTATGGAGGGTACACAACACAACCGAGCCCTTTATCTCATGGTGAAGTGTGAAGATTCTGTTGTCTCAAGGGTTCTGGTTGACAACGGCTCTAGTGCAAATATTAGCCCTCTGTCTACTCTACAAAAGTTAAAGATCAGCACTGAAAGAATCCACATGAACCGTGTATGTGTTCGAGGCTTTGATTGGGGAGGTAAAGATTTTGTTCGAGATATAATGCTCGAATTGTCGATAGGGCCAGTTGAGTTCACCATGGAATTCCAAGTGTTAGATGTGGCTGTCTCCTACAATTTGTTGTTGGGCAGGCCCTGGATACATGCTGCTAAGGCAGTCCCATCATCTCTGCATCAAATGGTGAAGTTCGAATTGAACAGGCAGGAAATAGTTGTGCACGGTGATGAGGACCTATCAGCTGGTAATGAAACAATTGTTCCATTTATTGAGGCTGAAGATAATAAGGGACCTTGGGTCTATCAAGCTTTTAAAACAGTGTCTGTTGAGAAGATTCCTGAAGGAAAACGCATTCCGGGTCCTAAGTTATCCTCCGCGTCTGTCATGGTAGCAAATGAAATGTTGAAGAATGGTTTTGTGCCAGGTAAGGGTCTGGGCTCATCTCTGCAAGGTATTTTGCATCCAGTGCGCTCCAGTGGAAATCTTGGTACATATGGTTTGGGATTCATGCCCACAGAGAAGGACGTGAAAAGGGTTAAAAATCTGAAACAGAGGGTATGGTCACTCCCCAAGCCTGTCCCATACATCTCTAAGTCTTTTGTCAAACCAGGGGCCGAAAAACCTCCAATATCACCAGTGCCAAAACCTGTGGTCGATGTTGATGAAGAGTTGATCAAAAGGTTCCAGAGTATGTTCGATGAGGTTAATATGGTAGAAGTTGGCGAAGGTTCTAGTAAAGCAGATGTGCAGCTCGTTGGGCCAAATGTGAAGCTTAGCAATTGGGAAGCTACTCCTCTCCCCACTAGGAAGGAGTTTTGGTAGTTTACTTTGTTTTCCTTTCTGTTATCTGGGATATTCCAGGGTTGTAATCCAGATTTTTATTTTTGCTTGTTTTGATGTTCAAACCCTTCTATCCTTTTATTTTCAATGAAATGCAATTTCCCGTTTTCAGTTATTCCTAATAGTGTTTCACGTTTGTTTTCTTTTGTACAGTTCTTTTTATGCTGGTTGCAATGACATGACATGCATGAGGAATTTTCAGCTAAGTCTTAAAAGCCAATTTAATTCTGAAATAATAATCCAAGAAGTAGAGTGTGATGATGAAACAGAATATGATGAAGAAGCAGCATTTGAGGAAATCAGTAAAGAGCTAAAACACTTTCAAGTAAAACCAAAGCCTAATTTGACTGAAACTGAAGCAATCAATTTAGGAGACCAGGATAATGTTAGGGAAACCAAGATAAGTGTGCATCTGGAACCGCAAGTTGAGGAAGAAATAATCAAAACATTGTTTAAGTACAAAGATGTCTTTGCATGGTCGTATGACGATATGCCGGGCTTGAGCACTGATTTGGTAGTTCACAAATTGCCAACTGATCCAGAATTCCCTCCTGTCAAGCAAAAGTTAAGAAAGTTCAAGACTGACATGAGTGTGAAGATCAAAGAATAAATCACAAAGCAGCTTGATGCAAAGGTCATCCGGGTCACTCGATATCCCACTTGGTTAGCTAATGTTGTGCCAGTACCAAAGAAGGATGTTAAGAACAGGGTATGTTGATTACCGTGATCTTAAAAGGGCAAGCCCAAAGGATGATTTTCCATTGCCGAACATCCACATTCTGATCGACAATTGTGCCAAGCATGAGATTAGGTCTTTTGTGGATTGCTACGCGGGATATCACTAGATCTTGATGGATGAGGAAGATGCAGAAAAGACAGCGTTCATCACGCTGTGGGGACCATATTACTACCAGGTAATGCCATTTGGTTTGAAGAATGCTGGGGCAACTTATATGAGGGCGATGACTACCATATTTCATGACATGATACACAAGGAGATTGAGATTTATGTAGATGATGTGATCATAAAGTCAAAGAAGCAATCTGACCATGTTACGGACTTGAGGAAGTTTTTCCAAGGCTCCGCAGGTACAACCTCAAGCTCAACCCTGCAAAATGTGCATTTGGTGTCCCCTCTGGGAAACTGGTAAGATTCGTGGTTAGTAGATGCGGTATTGAGTTGGATCCGTCAAAGATCAAAGCCATCCAGGAGTTACCATCGCCAAAGAACAAAATTGAGGTGATGAGTTTGCTCGGAGATTAAATTACATCAGCAGGTTTATCGCTTAGCTCACGACAACCTGTGAACCCATCTTTAAGCTGCTGAAGAAGAATGCTGCAATCAAGTAGACTGACGAGTGTCAAGAAGCGCTTGATAAGATTAAGAGGTACCTGTCAAACCCACCTGTGCTGGTCCCACTAGAGCCTGTGAGACCTTTAATTCTCTATTTGACAGTCTTGGATAATTTGTTTGGCTGTGTATTGGGTCAACACGACATCACGGCAAAGAAGGAGCAAGCAATCTATTATCTCAGTAAGAAGTTCACTCCCTATGAGGTTAAGTACACTCTTCTTGAGAGGACATGTTGCGCCCTGACTTGGGTGGCACAAAAGTTGAAGCATTATCTGTCGTCCTACACTACTTACCTCATTTCTCGCATGGATCCTCTAAAGTATACTTTCAGAAGCCTATGCCCATAGGAAGACTTGCAAAGTGGCAGATTTTACTCATAGAGTTTGACATCATCTACATGACTCGGACTGCGATGAAAGCCCAAGCCTTGGTCGACCACTTGGCCGAGAATCCGGCGGATGAAGAATACGAGCCACTGAAGACTTATTTTCCTGATGAAGTGATGCATGTTGACGAGGTGGACCATGATGAAAAGCCAGGTTGGAAATTCTTCTTTGATGGAGCTGCTAACATGAAAGGTGTCAGAATAGGAGCTGTACTCATTTCTGAAACAGGGCAACACTAACCTGTAACACCCCAGCTTCGATTCTTTTGCACCAACAACATGGCGGAGTACGAAGCATGCATTCTGGGTTTGAGGTTAGCTGTGGATATGGGAGTCCAAGAAATAATAGTTCTGGGAGATTCAGATTTGTTGGTTCACCAGATTCAGGGAGAGTGGGAGACTCGAGACATGAAGCTCATACCGTACCGACAGTGTCTGCATGATCTTTGTCAGCGGTTCAGGTCAGTAGAATTCAGACATATTCCCAGGATTCATAATGAGGTTGCCGATGCTTTGGCTACTCTGGCGTCAATGTTACATCATCCGAACAAGACTTATGTCGACCCCGTGCATATCTAAGTTCGTGATCAGCATGCTTATTGTAATGTGGTTGAAGAGGAAATCGATGGTGAACCTTGGTTCCATGATATCAAGGAATACATCAAGTCGGGGGTATATCCAGTACATGCTACAGGTGATCAAAAGAGAACCATTCGACGTCTGGCAAGTGATTTTTTCTTAAGTGGGGGAATGTTGTACAAGAGGACTCCATATCTAGGACTGCTGAGGTGCATAGATGCTAAAGAAGCTTCAACTATCATGGCCGAAGTGCATTCTGGAGTTTGCGGGCCGCATATGAATGGGTATGTCTTGGCAAAAAAGATACTTCGAGCAGGTTATTATTGGCTCACCATGGAACGAAATTGCATCAGCTTTGTTTGCAAATGTCATCAATGCCAGGTGCACGGTGATTTGATTCATTCCCCGCCATCTGAGTTGCATACAATGTCTGCACCTTGGCCATTTGTTGCTTGGGGCATGGATGTCATTGGACCAATTGAGCCGGCAGCATCAAACGGGCATAGGTTTATTCTGGTGGCCATTGATTACTTTACCAAGTGGGTCGAAGCTGTAACTTTTAAGTCTGTAACCAAGAAGGCAATGGTGGATTTTGTTCATTCAAATATCATTTGTCGGTTTGGAATTCCCGAGGTAATCATCACAGACAATGCTGCCAACCTCAACAGTCATTTGATGAAAGAGGTATGCCAACAGTTCAAGATTATGCATCAAAACTCCACTCCGTACCGTCCCAAGGCGAATTGAGCTGTTGAGGCTGCTAACAAGAACATAAAGAAGATACTTCGTAAGATGGTGCAAGGTTCTAGGCAATGGCATGAAAAGTTGCCTTTTGCCTTACTGGGTTATCGCACTACTGTTCGCACTTTAGTAGGTGCAACTCCCTATTTGCTGGTATATGGAACTGAGGCAGTTATACCTGCGGAAGTTGAGATTCCATCCCTTCGGATCGTTGCAGAAGCTGAAATCGACGATGATGAGTGGGTCAAAACCCGGTTAGAGCAGTTGAATTTGATTGATGAAAAAATATTGGATGCAGTATTATGGTCAATTGTATCAGAAAAGAATGGCAAGAGCATACAACAAGAAGGTGCGTCCTTGGAAATTCGAAGTAGGCCAGCTGGTACTGAAACGCATCCTTCCACATCAGGCTGAAGCTAAAGGCAAGTTCGTCCCAAACTGGCAGGGGCCGTTCATGGTGACAAGAGTGTTGCACAATGGTGCTTTGTATTTAACAGACATAGAAGTTAAATGTGCAAATATGGCTATCAATTTTGATGCAGTCAAGAGGTACTATGTATGAGTTTTTTGTTTATCTTCAACTGCATTTTGTACTTGGCATATTCAAAGTTGAAATGACGAAGGCATTTTGTTCCGCTACCCAAACACTTTCATCATTTGCTACCCCTTTTGAGCCTTATTTATTTTCTTTCATACCCTTCTTTTGAAATTAGGAGTAGAACTAGAAAATAAGAAGAGGAAAAAGAAAAGAGAAAAAGAAAAGAAAAGAAAAGAAAAAGAAGAAAGAAAAAGAGAAAAAGAAAAATAAAGAAAGAAAGAGAAAGAAAAAAGAAAAAAAAGAAAAAAGAAAGGAAAAAAGAAAAAAAAAGAAAAAGGAAGAAATAAAAGCAACAAAAACAAACAACTTTTGTTTAAACTACGTTCGACCTGATTCCTTTTAAGGATACGTAGGCAACCTTACGGTTCGGTCCCCTCAAAATAAAAATCCAAAATTCCCCATACCCAAAGAAACTGGGGCAGAAGTTTTAGTTTTGCAAAAGATCTGATTCCAAAAGTTGTAATTTTGAACTCTTTTCATCTTAAATTATTTTGAGCCTTCATGCCACCCTTTCTTTCTAACCTTGTCCAAAAGCCTACATTACGGTCCAAAGAAAGACCTTCCGATCAATCTTTGAGGATGCCAAGTCAAGCGAGATAGAGGTGTGATTTACATCATGGGTAACACTCTATTCATGGGCATAAAGAAAAAATGAATAAAATGAGAGATCTTATTTGTGAAAACCCTCACGGGCACCGTAAGGCGATGGTGAGCTGAGAGAAAATTTAAAATGAGAGAGTCTTATTGGTGAAAACCCTCGCGGGCACCGTAAGGCGACGATGATTTGAGAGATGAACAAATGAGAGAGGCTTGTTGGTGAAAACCCTTCGGGGCACTACAAGTCGAATGAGGCTCGTGACTTTACAGAGAAATTGGATCATTGAAAGCCCGATTTTGAAATATGAAGACATGACATGAACTGAAAATATGATTGGTTGGACGGAGTAGGCTGATCAATCCGAAATGCATGTTATGATCATTGGAGCTAGCCGCTTCACTCAGATAAGTCTTCTTTTTCCATTCTTCCTCACATAGTCATCTTTGTTCAAAAGTTTCCTTTGTTCCTTTTGCCAAAAATCACTTCATTGTGCTCTTTGAGTCTGTCTTTATGAGCCTCTTTCGAATTAGGCCTTGTTGAACAAGCAGGAAAGGATTCCAAAGCCTACTACCTGCTTTCGAATTACACAAAGCGAAGTTCGGCCAGGCACATCACAGTTGACATAATTTAGAATGAGCAATATGGTGATAATTGAAGTTCAGGCGGTAAGGTGATTCTTGAATTTTGAGAAAATACAAAAGCTTCAGCAATTTTCAGAATGAAACACAATGCAACAAGTGAGTGTAAGAGATTCAGGTCATTCAGAGACTTGGTGGTCCAGTTTTGATCAAAAGGTCAAACAATTCCTTGCTGGCCTGAAGCAGCTAATCAGAATGAAGCATGGCAGTGACAGAAGCAGACACTCAACAGTGATGCCACAAACTAACCACCACATTTTCAAACTAACAAGATTTTGTTTGTCTGAAACAGGGGCAAGAAAATTTGTTCAATCTGCAGGGACCCTCCCATGAAGAAAGCATGGTTCAGGGGCAAGAAATTCTATTCAGGATCCTCCAAGAAGAGAGGATGGCTCAGGTAAGTTCATTCCCGGCTTTTTAGGACCCTCCTGGATAACGGGATCAGTTTTTAAGTTTTCAGGACCCTCCTGGATAATGGGATTTAGGTTTTAAGTTTTCAGGACCCTCCTGGATAACGGGATTAATTTTCAAGTTCTCAGGACCCTCCTGGATAATGGGATTTAATCTCAAATTTTCAAGGATTTAGTTTTAAGCTTTCAGGACCCTCCTGGAAAACGGGATTCAACTAACACTCACAAATGTTCCTAGTACAAACTGGGGCAGAAAATTTTCCTTGTTTTGTCTGTTTTGCTATGATTGCAGGCGCCCACCTGGAGAACGAGGGAATTCATTTCAGAGTTATTTCAGTTTTTAAGTAAGGCGCATGCGCCCACCTGGAGAACGAGGGAATCCATTTCAAGTTTTAAGTCATTGGCAGGCGCCCACCTGAAGAATGAGGGAATTTATTTCAAGTTTTAAGCTAGTCGCAGGCGCCCACCTGGAGAACGAGGGAATTCTTTTCAGAGTTATTGCAATTTTCAAGTCAGCCACAGGCGCCCACCTAGAGAACGAGGGAATTCATTTTAAGTTTTAAGCAAGTCGCAGGCGCCCACCTGGAGAACGAGGGAATCCATTTCAAGTTTTAAGTCGTTAGGCGCCCACCTGGAGAACGAGGGAATCCATTTCAAGTTTTAAGTCATTGGCAGGCGCCCACCTACAGAATGAGGGAATCCATTTCAAGTTCCAAGCAAGTTGCAGGCGCCCACCTGGAGAACGAGGGAATTCTTTTCAGAGTTATTGTGATCTTCAAGTCAGCAGTAGGCGCCCACCTGGAGAATGAGGGAATTCATTTCAAGTTTCAAGAAAGTCGCAAGCGCCCACCTGGAGAACGAGGGAATTCATTTCAAGTTTCAAGCAAGTCGCAGGCGCCCACCTGGAGAACGAGGGAATCTGTTTCAAGTTTCAAGTTAGTCGCAGGCGCCCACATTGAGAACGAGGGAATTCTTTCCAAGTCATTTCAAGTTTCAAGTCAGCAGCAGGCGCCCACCTGGAGAACGAGGGAATCCANAAGATCATAAACTAGGGCAGAATTTTAAGGAGGACCCTTAAAATTCCGGAGCAAGTCCAGCCAACGCTAACGTATGTCAGACGGTCAGGAATCGGTTAATAAACTGGGGCAGAATTTTGATAAGGATTCTCAAAATTCTGAAGAAGGTTCAACAAGGCTCATTACACGCAAGCGGCCGAAGGATCATCTACCAAACTGGGGCAGAATTTTGAGGAGGACCCTCAAAATTCTAACATAAGAAGGCTGCAGTGTCTCTAAAATGTGTTACAGTCACTAGTTCATCTAAATTACTTGATATTTCAATATGTTTCTAGATAACTCTATTTTTATCAATAATTGCATATTTTCGAAAACTCTATTTCCGTAACAGTCAGGTTACCCAGGAAAACTCGAAAGGCCTCCAGAACAGAGCAAAGCAAGGCCAGCGGATAGAAGCACCAACCAACCTCCCCCTCACAAAACTTACAATTTTTCTTTGAACGCAGGTACATCTAACGTAGCAATAGCATCCGCAAAAATATACACGTAACAGGATCACTATCAATCAGTCCATCAGACACCAAATATATCTCCAGCTAAGACATATCTCTTATTTGCTACTCGCTTTTTGCATGGGATTAAGCCATGTCCTGCCTATTTGCATGAGGCTAATCCCTGCCTCCACACCTGCATAAGGCTAATCCTTGCCTCCCTATATTTGCATGAGGCTAATCCCTGCCTCCATATTTGCAGGAGGCTAGTCCCTGCCTCCACACCTGCATGAGGCTAATCCCTGCCTCCCCACTTGCATTAGGCTAATCCCTGCCTCCCTATCTGCATGAGGCTAATCCTTGCCTCCCCATATTTGCATGAGGCTAATCCCTGCCTCCATGTTTGCATGAGGCTAATCCCTGCCTCCCCATTTGCATGAGGCTAATCCCTGCCTCCTTATCTGCATGAGGCTAATCCATGCCTCCCCATTTGCATGAGGCTAATCCCTGCCTCCCTATCTGCATGAGGCTAATCCCTGCCTCCCCTTTTTCATGAGGCTAATCCATGCCTCCGCATTTGCATGGGACTAAGCACTGTCCTTCCTCGCATGAATATCGCTCTATTCTGGCACTATCTATTTGCTTTTCAATCGGGCTAAGCTCAGCCCTTCATTTCACAAGACTATGCCTTGTCTTGTTAACATCATATTACTGCACCTCATGGGCTGAAATATCGCCAATCTATCCAAAGGCGTCATAGTCTAAAAGGCATCATCCTCATAGTCGGAAGACACCATGCCATGGCCTGAGGATCTTTCAAATTTGCATATCATTATTCAAAGGCGTCATGGTTCGGAGGCACCATCTTCATGGCCCGAGAACACCATTTCATGGCTTACGAATCCCTCACTAAATAATTCATAGCCCAGGACATCATGGTCCGAGGACGTCATCCTTAACCATCCAAAGACAACTTTCATGCTCCAAAGGGAATCTGCATCATGTTTAAATTTTCGCACAAATCTATGTCAGTAGCATCTCTTTATCTGCAGGTGACCAGCAAGCAACCGCTATCCTAGCAGGAGCAAACTCGCTCCAGTTCCTTCAAACTATCTCAAGCTTAACCGTTCACCATAACCGCTCTGGCATCTCGTGTCCGTCCTTGCAATGACTTCATCGGTATATTCCACCGATGAATCCAGAACTACACATGGCCTGATTCCTGTAAAACCAGGGATATGTAGGTAACTCAAAGACCAGAGTCCGGCCTCTATCTTTCAAAACATCCCATTCGGTCAAAATTGGCCATCATTTCTTTACCCGAAAACTCTTTCATCCTTACCGGGTAAAGAGGGGCAGCTGTTGATACCCAATTTTTCCTCACATATTTTTAAACATATATAAATACTTTCAAAATATTACATATGCAGGTATGAGCATGCATAAGTACTTTTATAATTTTTCTATAGTTTAAAAGCTCCAAATCAATTTATTTCTTCTCCTTTTATTATATAAATATCCAATAATTATCCTTCCTACTACTTTTATGATGATTTAGCCATCTAAATTCATTATTTATGCAAACATAGCGTTTGGATATTTTTAGTGCATTTTTGTAATTACATTTACATTTTTTAAGCTAAATTGCACATCTTTGCAATAATAGCCCTTACTAATGTATAATTATATTATTTATGCATAATATGATCTTTATATTTTTAAAAATGTTAAATAAATATTTTAAATCATTTTAGTGCACAAAGATATTTTTGGCACTCATTTATTATTTTTTATAAATTATTTAGTTGTTAAAATTAGCTATTTAAAATCTGGCCCTATTTCAATTCTGATCCAAATTTTTGACCCAATACCCAGCCCAATTTTAACCTAAACCTACCCAACCCAAACCTTAATGCCCGACCCGGCCCCAATCTCATTCAATCTCGGCCGTTGATCATAGAGATCAACGGCCACAATTAACCCCTTCCTTTTTTTTAGTTCCAAACGACCCCCCAAACCGTCTCATTTCTCACCAATCGCCGCCCTGAAATCCCTTTCCTCTCCAAAAGCTCTTAAGCCCTAACCCTAGTTCACCCACATCGCCGGTCATCTGCTGCCTTTCATGGTGTTTCGCCACCACCACTAGGCCTATAATGGCCTCTCGTACGCTGGTATCACCATCTCCAAGGTCCTCAAGGGACCAAGGTTAGTTTACTCGCATCTATGGCCATTTCTCGCCTATTTTAGGCTGTCCCGGTTTGATTCCGAGTAAGATCCTCCTATATCTATGGGATTCTAAGCTTGCTTCTTCATCTCTGTGATTGTTCTTCTCGAAACCCTAATTTCTTCCTTCTGAAATTCTTAGATCTGTACATATCTGAGATGGTTTCGATCTATTTCATATGAGTTTTACAAGAACCTTTTGATTCTTTACAAGAATCGTCTGATTTTCGAATGATTTTTCATCTTTCTCTAAACTAGGGTTTCCGGAAGCTTCTTTTTCCAAAACATTTGGTAATTTTGAGTGATTAATCTTCTGTTTCTTATACGTTTTAACTGATTTCGCGAGGTTGCTCTAATTTTAACTCGTTTATACTAAAAGCCCTAATTTTTTTTCGACATCCTTTGTTTGGTTTCTGAGTACTTGTGTACTGACTTTGTTTTGCCTTGGTTCTTGTGATTTTTCTTTAGCCATTTAGATGTCTCGTAATTTTCTTATCCTAATATGCCTCTACTAAGTCTCTTGGTTCAACTTTTCTACTGATTTTATATGTATATGTTCGTTCTGACTATTCATGGTAAGACTATATTTTTCTCCTTAAATCAGGGTTGTTTTGAATTTTGATTTATTAATTTGCTTCGTTTAAAAACTATGCGCTGAGCCCTGATTATTCCTTCCTTGCCTGTTTGGATTGTCTGCGTTATTTGCTAACTCTTTACGTGATTTTCTCTTTCAATTAAACCCTGGACTATTCTAAAGTTCTTATTTTGGTCTGATTGAACTCTTTTCATTAACAAAATCTTTTATTCTTACTGCTTTACTCGGTTTGATTGAACTTCTTGCCTTAATTAGTTTTCTCTTGCCTTATTTGTTATTTGCTGATTCTTGCCAATTATTTCCTTAATTGAACTCTCGTTCATTCACCCCTAATTACCTACTCTATATCCAAGTCTTACTTGATTCCCTGCCTTAAATACCTGTCATGCTTTTACCGTTGATTGATTATCCCTTGATTAAGGGGAAGACATACTAATTTTATGTATGTGATTGATTTTGTAAATTTCCTTAATTGTTACATGATTGATTCTTTACCTTATTTTGTTTAACTCTCGACTACTATATATGCCTTTACCTATTCTCACTTCTGGACAAGAACACTAGTTCCTCCACACTCTCACACTCTAAAGGCTCTATATTCTCTTCTGTTATTTGTAATTCTCACTAACCCAGCCGGCTGTAAGCCAAGGCTGGCTATTTGCACCATCTCTGCTCTATACTTTGTATTCTCTCCTTAACTGGTATGTCCTAATTCAATTCAAATCCCAAAACTATGTGTTTCTTTGTTGCTACAGTTCATTAGTTGTGATTCCCAGTCCTGTTTACTATTCTACTATCATGTGCAATATGTAATCATCATGCTTAGATTATACTGCCTAATTACTGTGTCATTCAACATGTTTAAGTTTGGTTCTGTTAAAGATTACAATTAGTATACTGTTTAGCATGCCCAATCCTACTTTAGATATTTGCATGAATCCTATTTGTTCACTAGTATGTTCAAGTTGCATTGTTTGTGTGTTGGTCATGGTTAAAGACCTATGTGTTCTCAACATATCTTTGTAACTAACTTGTCAATTCCATGACTTCTTGAATAATCTGTGTATTTGTCTGCTCCATTAAGGTGTACTCTCTATGTTCCCAACACCTCTTCCCTTGTGTGAAAGTTGTTTGCCAAAGTACTTCCTAAAGTCTGTTTGTTCTATGACTTGTGTTCTAATTGCAAATTGTTTCTTTACACTTTCCTCAAACTGCTTTATCACTAAACTCAGCACTGGTTTTTTTCGAAAATTCTTTTCAGTCCTAAGCTCTTTCTTTATACTGTTTACTAAACTTTTTCAAATCATTATGCACTTCCACTTACTCTTAGAAAACTAGGTCCTGCCCCTCTGGTATGTGTACTGCCTTGAGACCCTTGAGATCTCTCTGAACTCTGGCATGTCAGGGCTGGCCCTTCCACACTGCACATAAATCAGTTCATTTGGAAAGGTCTGGGTGTGAGCACTGCCCAGGATCCTTGAGGTCTTTAGGGAACTCTTACATACCTAGACATGGAATTGGCTATGGAACTTTGGGCATTTGAGACTACCGGAGGCTTGGAAATCGCTTTGGGCCTACTTCAGGCTCCCTATAGTTTAATTTCTGTTCTATTTATGTAATTCATTCAATTCCTGGTCTGTAATAATTATTTGTAAACGAACAGTGGGGTGACTAGTAAAAAGGGAGGGTAGTTATATACTGTGGGTAAAGTTGGGTAGATACCATACCTATAGGGTCCATGCTGATTCAAATGTGTTTGTTAGATAACATGCCTATAGGATCTGCTTTGGTTTAAATATGTTCTGTTTGCTTTACTTCCACACAATTAGAATCCATGCCTATAGGATCTAATTCAGCTTTTAACAATTAGATACTATGTCTATAGGGTCTAAATCAGCTTTAACAGAAATCATGCCTATATGGATTTCACTTTGGTCAAATAAATTCTGCTTGTTTCACCTTATGTTTAATTAGAAATCATGCCTATAGGACTTAAAACTAGTTTAGTTAGAAAAATAGTTTAATTCATGCTTGTTTAATCTGAATCGGTTTAATTAACTAATCTGCCCGCTTTTTAATAAGTTTTCAAGCCTTAATTAATATCGCTAGAAATCATGCTTATAGTATCTCAAGTTGTCCGTTTAAAAAATCATTTACTGTTTTACTGCATTCCTGATCAATAATAGATACCATGCTCATAGGACATCACTGTTATACGCCTAGGCAGGCATATAGGGCGATTAAAATCCTGCAACTATAAAACTGCGTTTCGTTATTTGAGACTGCTCACATTCAACAGGTCTAAAATCAGTAGGCAAGCTGAATAGGTCTTTGACACTTTGGTCCTAATTCAATACTGTATACTCTCTGATCACCTAGATATCATGTTCTATGGTTTCTCTCTTAAATACCTGAAACAGTTATTTGAGACGTGCACTTATTTGTTCTGCTTGTGGAGGTAAAATGTGAGCCTTTAATTGTTCCCCCCTTTAAATGCAGTCCTAATTGTTTTGGTTGACGCTTAGACTTTTCTCCATTAAAAACCTTACGTTGGTCTAGAACTACCTAAATTAGAGGTCCTAAATACCTCCAGGGCCGCAAGGAAGGGACGGGTAGAGCACGCATAGGATATCTTTCAAGGTTGCTAGAACGGTTTAGGCTATGACCAAGGGGAGGGAATTGACTAGTAAGGATATGATGACTACGCACTAATGTCACGTGTAGCCCCTCATTGAGGAGTGATTACCGAGCATTGTGGGCATGATCCGGTAGGCTAACCAACCTAGGACCCCTTTTCCCAACTCCCGTTGTTTAAATGAATTTACTTTTCTTTATATATGGGCAACTTGTTCAAACCTTTTCCCTTGTTTCATTACTTGAATCATACATGTGCTTAGAATGTCAAAACATGCCTTTACTTGCAAGTACGTGTTAAAATTGTTTACTTGTTCAAATGACTAATTCATATAAGTTCGACCGGGACCCACCGTTGTGGACCGCGAGGGGTGCCTAACACCTTCCCCTCAAGGTTATTTCGAGCCCTTACCCTAATCTTTGGTAATGCAAACTAGTCCATGAGTTAATTGCTCAAGGTGCCTTAACGCACCATAATCCGTTAGGTGGCGACTCTTCAAATACTCAATTCCCAAAAGGAAGAGAGTTGTTCCCCCATGAAATGTCGAAACCCGAACGTTCTCCGCGAGGAGGAAAAAAGGGGGTGCGACACACAATACCCACATTCATAGTAAAATCATGTTGAAAACGTTGGGTCATGTGAGATTTTGGAGTTTCTAGCATCATGTGAGTTATGTTCCTTTTGTCCATTCAGATAAGCGCTGCATTAGGTACAAGGTCACGTTAAGTTGTGTGGAATTGCCATGCTCCAGTTGTCGTGTGCTTGAGTGCCATTTCAATTGTCCTGATCTGCCAATTCAGGTTGCCCCGATGTCCTGGAATTTCGAATTTGATTAAGAATGAACTTAGGATTTTGACATGGACTGAGTCATAGAATACTTAAACAGCTCCTTCTTATGGCTCTGACTTATATTTTTGGCTTTGTTGTTATTAATTCTGATCCTTAACTTGTTCAGGTGTGTGCTTATTGGACTTTTGTTTTACTGATTGTTTAGTTGGATATTTGGATTGTCTTGAACGATGTTGTGTCGTGAGAGTGGAGAATGACCAAAGCTCATTAGTAACTAATCTGTTCATATCCTTTAGGAATTGGGCTTGGTCAAATATATAAAATTAGAAGCTTAAAAGGGAATGAGCTTGAAACTTAGTAAAAGTACTCCATAATCTCGGGCCCCTTTTGCTCACAATCACCGAATTAAGAATTACACATCTTATGAACATTCGCAGTTTGCTTTAGGCGCTTTATAATAAAATCATCATAGCTACGGGTACGGTTCCCGTGACGTAGTTGTGATATGTAATTCCCGAATCCGGGTGCATATTTCATGTGACCCGACTCCAACTTCCAATAATGGTAATAAAATTAAACATGTTGTAAACCGCGGGTGCATTTCATGTGACGCGATTCGCAATGTGTTCAAAACAACAAGTGTATGACAATCGTGATTTATTCTATAACACCAAAAGCGGTTTGAAAGTTAAAAATGCACATAGGTTAAAAATGTGTAACTAATCAGATAATTAGGCCAATTACTAATAGTTGAGCGACCGTGCTAAAACCACAGAACCCGGGAATGTCTAACACCTTTTTCCGGGTTAACAGAATTCCTTACCCGGATTTCTCTGTTTCGCGGACTGTAAAATAGAGTCAAACTTCTTTGATTCGGGATTTTAAACTGGTGACTTGGGACACCATAAATTATCCCAAGTGGCGACTCTGAATTTAAAAAAATAATCCCGTTTTAATTATTGTCACTTAAATTAGAAAAACTCCTTTATATCCCTTGCGGTTAGAAAAAGGAAGTGTGACAGCTCTGGCGACTCCGCTGGGGACCGAACCCAGAATCTCTGGTTCTGGGTTCAGAATTCGAGCTTAGAATAACTGTTGTAGTTGGCTTTTATTTATTATCTGATTTTTACGTGTTTGAGCCTAATGTGCTAAATGTCGTTTTTTACCGCTTTGATATTGTTTGGGCTGGATATAAATTGTTACGAAACCTTCTTCTCTCTGAGTCTTCTAAATCATCTGGGAAGTGTGCACGTCGTGTGACTTCTTTTCTATTAGAGTCATATCCCAATTTTAGAACGAGGTTCGGACAAGTTGCAAAGCCGGTGAAGCTTCTGTATTCCTGGTACGCTGCCCTCCCCCCCCCCCCTCTCGAGCTCGAGTTGTCCGCTCGGGTAAGCCAGGTCTAGAACAATACACCTAGGTTTTAAACCTAGAATAATGTAGCCTCATGCCGGATCCCTAGTAGGAACGCTTGTTTGCATCACGTGCATTTGATTTTTGGGACTCAACGCAGGGGTTGGGTCCGTCTAGGACTGGTGTACCCGAAATAAAAAGACCATCCTGATGCATTTTTTACGTGCTACTTGTACATTTATTTGCTTCGGCCTGCATGTTGACCGGCTTTTAGAATAGAGCAGAAAATCAAGAAACACCAAGATTGAGGAGGAGAGGAATGGAGATCAGAAATTCTTTTTTTAAAAGAAAGAAGGTGAGGTTTAAGAAAAATCAAGAAAATCCAAGATTGAGGTAGGAGAGAGAAAATCATCCGTTTCCAAAACCCTGGTGCTCAAAATATCCCGAAACTCTGCCGAAATTTTGAAAAAAAAAAGAGAAAAGGTCATTGAAATAAGTCATACTTTCTTGTTGCGTCAAAATTGGCCGAACTACGCGAGTCTGATTCTCACCGGATGTGAGATACATAGGCAAACCTCATCGGTTCCGGCCAGCAATTTTCAAAAAAAAATCCAAAAATATTTTCCTTTACCTCCTTCTTTAAAAAGTCTTTGTTTTAGACCCCAATTTTTATAAATCCAAAAATATTTTCTTTTTTCTTTATAAGTCTCTCTTTCGGAATTTTTTTTTTAGTTTATTTGCTTTATTCCCGATCTTCCTAAACTACGTAATGATCTGATTCATGCGGCATCATGATACGTAGGCAATCCCCATAGGATTTGATCGTAACCATAAAATGAAAAAGAGGAAAGAGAATTGAGTGAAAAGAAAAAGAGTGGCAAAACAAAAGAACAAAAGAGAGTGCAAAAATAAAAAGGGGAGCGACAAGAACCAAGTGAGAATAATAATAGTGACTAAAGGGGGCAGGAGCGAAAGAAAGGAAGTGCAAAGTGAAAAGATTTAGTTAAGCCCGGGATGAAGCATGCAACCGTTCAAATACACGATGGAAGCATTCAACTGTTTAGTTGCATGCATCCCAAACGTGCGATTGCCTATCTATTAAACTCTTAAACACTAACAAGTTTGTTGTTGCTATCGAGTACAGGAAGGTGGTTAGTTTGTTTGGCATTCTGGCAAGCCACCCATATAACACCAGGTCTAAACACAAGGCGATCATGGCTAGCAAAGAATTAGACGCAAGTGTTGTTGACCCACCGAGAGAGATGGTAGAATCTGAGTCCGGTTTGAAAGAAGAGGTACATAAGCTGAAGCACCAAATGGCCGAAATGTATCAAGCATGGATCAGGGGGCATCCTCCACCGTCATACCCTGCCAACTACTCAGAAAACGCTGCTTTCATCCCACCACTATCTCAATCCCAAGATCTCACTATTGTTGATCTATCCCCGCAGCATGCATCAGGCTTCACCCCTTACCACCACTATCCCGCCACATCAGCCCAAACTGTCCAAGCTCCCCCAACCAACGCAACCCCATACCCTGCTCCGCCAGCTACCCCTATTTTCGTAGCCCCTCCACGAGCTACCCTCCATCGATCTTCTAGTGAGCTGGCATTCCAAGCCCAGGATAACCAATACTATGCCCCAGAGCCTACCTTCAAAGTCCCGGATCATTACTCCTACACTCCTCATTTTGAACTTCCTGTCGAAACTGAGAAGCCACCCAAAAACGCAGAGCGGGAGGAGATATTTAGGAAGGTAAAGAGTTTGGAACAGTCGCTGAGAAATATGCAAGGGTTGGGAGGCCAAGTGAGTGTGGCTTATAAAGATCTGTGTTTGTTTCCCAATGTTCAGCTACCTGCCGGGTTCAAAATGCCCAAGTTTGACTTGTACGACGGGCATGGAGACCCCGTGGCCCACTTAAGAGGATTTTGCAGTAAAATGAGAGGTGCTGGTGGGAAAGATGAATCGTTGATGGAATATTTTAGTCAAAGTTTGAGTGGTGCAGCGTTGGAATGGTACACCCGCCAAGACAACAGCAGGTGGTACACTTGGGACGACTTGGCTCAGGCTTTCGCTCGGCATTTCCAGTACAACATAGAAATTGTCCCAGATCGCCTATCCTTGACTAAGATAGAGAAGAAACCCAGTGAGAGCTTCAGGGAGTATGGTTTCTGGTAGAGAGAACAGGCGGCACGAGTCAATCCTCCAATGGAGGAGGATGAAATGGTGGATACTTTCTTCAGGCCTTGGAGCCTACTTACTTTGGTCATCTGATCTCGGCCATAGGTAAGTCTTTCAATGAAATGGTAAAAATGGGAGGAATGATAGAGGAAGGGCTCAAATCAAGCAAGATCATGAGTTACTCCGCCATCAAAGCAACCACACAAGCGATCTAGAATGGCACGGGGGGCGTGTTAGGGAAGAAGAAGAAAGAAGATGTTGCTATGGTCGTCTCAGGATCGTGGCATGGCCCAAGGGGTTCACCTCACAATTACACCCAGCCTCGACCTCAACCTCAAACCTACACCCAAGCTCCATATAATCCACCCCAACACTACTTCCCACCACAAGACCCTAAATATTCAGTTAGACTACCCCAATACCACGTCCACCACACACAGTCATATGCTCAACCCCCTCCTTACCCGCAATGGCGTGCACCAGCTCTACAAAATCCTTATCCACCTCCACAAACATACCGAAACCCTACCGAAGCGCCCAGTGTCAGCAGTCCCAAAGCCTGTGGTTGACTTTGATGAAGAGCTGATTGAAAGGTTCCAAAGTTTATTTGATGAGGTGAACATGGTGGAAATTGGGGAAGGTTCCAGCAAAGCAGATCTGCAGTTTATTGGGCCAAAAGTGAAGCTTAACAACTGGAAGGCTACTCCTTTCCCTACTCGAAAGGAGTTTTGGTAGTTTGCTTTGTTTTCCTTTCTGTTATCTAGGTTATTCCAGGGTTGTAATCCAGATTTTTATGTTTCGCCTGTTTTGATGTACAAACCCTTCCTTTATTTTCAATTGAAATGCAATTTCCCTTTCTCCATTACTCCTGATAGTGTCATTTTTGTCTTTCTTTGTACAGTTCTTTTTATGCTGGTTTCAATGACATGACATGCATGAGGAATTTTCGGTCAAGTCTTAAAAGCCAATCTAACTCTGAAATAATAATCCAAGAAGTAGAGTGTGATGATGAAACAAAATATGATGAAGAGGCAACATTTGAGGAAATTAGTAAAGAACTAAATCATTATGAAGAGAAACCCAAGCCTAATTTGAATGAAACTGAAGCAATCAATTTAGGGGATCCAGATAATATCAGGGAAACCAAGATAAGTGTACTCCTGGAACCACAAATCAAGGAAGAAATAATCAAAGCACTGTTTGAATATAAAGATATTTTTGCATGGTCATATGACGACATGCAGGGTTTGTATACTGACTTGGTAGTTTACAAATTGCCAACTGATCCGACATTCCCTCATGTCAAGCAAAAGTTAAGGAAGTTCAAGACTGATATGAGTGTGAAGATCAAGGAAGAAATCACAAAACAGTTGGATGCAAAGGTCATTCGAGTCACTCGGTGTCCCACTTGGTTAGCTAGTGTTGTGCCTGTACCAAAGAACGATGGTAAGACCAGGTGTGCGTTGATTCGCGTGATCTCAACAAGTCAAGTCCAAAGGATAACTTTCCATTGCCGAATATCCATATTCTGATTGATAATTGTGCCAAGCATGAGATTGGGTCTTTTGTGAATTGCTATGTGAGATATCACCAGATCTTGATGGATGAGGAAGATGCAGAAAAGACAGCATTCATCACGCCATGGAGAACATATTGCTACCGGGTAATTCCATTTAGTTTGAAAACGCAGGGGCAACTTACATTAGGGCAATGACTATCGTATTTCATGACATGATACACAAGGAGATGAGGTTTATGTAGATGATGTGATCATAAAGTGAAGGAAGCAGTCTGACCATGTCGGGGATTTGAGAAAGTTTTTCTAGAGGCTCCGCAGGTACAATCTCAAGCTCAACCCTACAAAATGTGCATTTGGTGTTCCGTCTGGAAAATTGTTGGGGTTCATAGTCAGTAGGCGAGGTATTGAGCGGGATCCGTCAAAGATCAAATCCATCCAAGAATTGCCACCGCCGAGGAATAAGACTGAGGTGATGAGTTTGCTCGGGCGTTTAAACTACATCGGCAGGTTTATTGCTCAACTCACGACAACTTGTGAGCCCATCTTTAAGTTGCTGAAGAAGGATGTCGCGGTCAAATGGACTGATGAGTGCCAGGAGGCATTCGATAAGATCAAGGGGTATTTGTCAAACCCACCTGTGTTGGTCCCGCCGGAGCCCGGTAGACATTTAATTCTCTACTTGACAGTCCTCGATAATTGATTCGATTGAGTGCTGGGTCAACACGACATCACCGGCGAGAAGGAGCAAGCCATTTATTATCTCAACAAGAAGTTGACTTCATACGAGGTCAAGTATACTCTCCTTGAAAGGACATGTTGCGCCCTGACTTGGGTGGCACAAAAGTTGAAGCATTATCGGTCGTCCTACACTACTTACCTCATTTCTCTCATGGATCCTCTAAAGTATATCTTTCAGAAGCCTATGCCCACAGAAAGACTTGCAAAGTGGCAGATTTTGCTCACAGAGTTTCACATCGTCTATGTGACCCGGACTGCGATGAAAGCTCAAGCCTTGGCCGATTATTTGGCCGAGAACCCGATGGATGAAGAGTATGAGCCATTGAGGACTTATTTTCCTGATGAAGAGGTGATGCATATTGACGAGGTTGAGCAGGATGAAAAGCCAAGTTGGAGACTTTTCTTTGATGGAGCCGCTAACATGAAAGGTGTTGGAATAGGGGCTGTGCTCATTTCTGAAATAGGGCATCACTACCTTGTAATAGCCCAGCTTCGTTTCTATTGTACCAATAACATGGCTGAGTACGAGGCATGCATTCTGGGTTTGAGGTTAGTTGTAGACAAGGGAGTCCAAGAAGTATTGGTTTTGGGAGATTCGAATCTGTTGGTGCACCAGATTCAAGGAGAATGGGAGACTCGGGATTTGAAGCTCATATCGTACCGACAATGTTTGCATGATCTTTGTCAACGATTTAGATCAGTAGAATTCAGTCATATTCCTAGGATCCATAATGAGGTTGCCGACACCTTGGCTACTCTGGCGTCAATGTTACACCACCCGGATTAGGCTTATGTCGATCCTTTGCATATTCAAGTTCGTGATCAGCATGCTTATTGTAATGTGGTTGAAGAGGAACTTGATGGTGAACCTTGGTTCCACGATACCAGGGAGTACATCAAATCGGGGGTATATCCGGTACAGGCCACAGGTGATCAAAAGAGAACAATTCGATGCCTAGCTAGTGGGCTTTTCTAGAGCGGGGGAATCTTGTACAAGAGAACTCCAGATCTTGGGTTGCTGAGGTGCATAGATGCCAAACAAGCTTCGACCATCATGGCTGAAGTGCATTTCGGAGTTTGCGAGCCGCATATGAGCGGATATGTTCTAGCAAAGAAAATTCTTCGAGCAGGTTATTATTGGCTCACCATGGAACGAGATTGCATCAGCTTCGTGCACAAATGTCATCAATGCCAGGTACACGGTGAACTGATTCTTCATCGAAGTTGCATACAATGTCCACACCTTGGCCCTTTGTTGCTTGGGGCATGGATGTCATTGGGCCAATTGAGCCAGCAGCATCGAACGGGCATAGGTTTATTCTGGTGGCCATTGATTATTTCACCAAGTGGGTCGAAGCTGTAACTTTCAAATCTGTGACCAAGAAGGCAGTGGTGAATTTGTTCAATCAAATCTCATTTGCCGGTTCGGAATCCTCAAGGTAATCATCACAGATAATGCTGCTACTCTCAACAGCTACCTGATGAAAGAGGTATGCCAACAGTTCAAGATTATGCATCGAAATTCCACTCCGTATTGCCCCAAGGCAAATGGAACTGTTGAGGCGGCTGTTGACACCCAATTTTTCCCTATATATTTTCAATATGCAAAATACTTTCAAAATAGCGTATATATACATATATAAGCATGTCCAATGTCACGACCCAAAATCCACTAAGGGTCGTGATAGCGCCGGACACCACTGTCAGGCAAGCCAACACCATTTAACTAGAAATTTCTCGTTTTAGATATTTCCGAAATCACTTCTTTTATACATTTAAACAATAAATAATAAGTTCCACTAAATATATAATGATGTCTCTACAAAACTACTGAACAATCTCGAAATCATCCCAGAACCCGATGTCACAAGTGCATGAGCAATTACTAGGAAATCCAATAAAGTACAATAGCTGTCCGGAACACAAACTTGGACAGAAAGTAAATATAATACACTGAAAGGGACTCTGCTGGCAGCGGGTCGTCTCGAGGGATGCAGCTCATCTAAGTCTCTATATCATCCGTGCTGCTACGCCCATTAGGCCACTAGAGGTACATGTGCCTGTGCAACAAAAATACACAGCAAGTGCAGCATGAGTAAAAAACAACGTGTACTCAGTAAGTATCCCGCCTAACCTCGAAGAAGTAGAGACGAGAGGTCGACTTCGACACTTACTAGTGGTCAAATAATAAAATACCAATTGTACAATAAATCAAGGATTTCTATAAACATGGTTATAACTCAATAGAATGGAGCAAGTAAATAATTCTTTTATTCACAGGGAAATTTCCAAATCCGTTTTCATCATTTATACATTTATTCTCAATCCGGGAAAGCAATGTACTCATATATAAATATCAAGGCAAGCAATACAAGCATGCACAAATCATGCCGAGGTCGTACGACCCGATCCAACAATATTTAAACTGTGCACTGGCAGAGGGTCAAATGGCGCGAACCATAGATGCATCTATTATCCCGCTCGCGAATCATACATGCGACACGGTCAAATATAAATAAATAATCACCCTGCTCGCGAATCATACATGTGACGCAGGTACACATAGAAACACACATTCAAACAGTCAATGAAGACTTCATCAGGGAAACAATTATTCAAGGAGATGTAAATTTCTCTTTTACAAGTCAAGAAGATGAAGTTTAATTCTTTTAGAAAGTCATTTGCCACTTCGGTATGATTTAAGCAATTTAAAATATCAATAAGGTTACAATTATCACATGTAAAATATGATTTTGGGTCCTAGACTACCCGGACATAAGCATGATAGTAGCTACGCACGGACTCTCGTCACCTCGTGCATACGTAGCCCCCACAAATAGGAGCACATAACATCACCTGTGGAGACAATTCCCTCTTACAAGGTTATAAAGGAGACTCACGTCGCTCCAAAGTTCCATAACCGATATTCCATGCCCTTCCGAAAACTCAAATCGATGCACATTGCTCCAAAACTAGCCAATAATCATGTAAACTCATTAGTATAAGATCAATTACTCATTATAATCCAATTTATAACAATTCCTAACCCTGATCGAAAAGTTGACAAAATTAACCTCGGACCCACGTGCCCGGATTCCGAAATTTTTCGAAGATAAAGTCTACCCATAACCTCACGAACTCAAATATATAATTTTCTCCAAATTTCGTGCCCAAATCGTGGTCAAATTCCAAGAATACCAAATTTCTAGGTTTTTCTTTAAAAACCCAATTTTCACTAATTTCCCGTGATTTTCCATGTTAAAATCTAGATATAATCCAAGTAATTGACTTGCAATAGGTGGGAACCACTTACCTTGACATGGATGATGAAAATGGAGCTCCAAAATCGCTCCTAGGTCGGCTCCCATGGAGGAAATGAGATGAAATGAGCCAAACCCATTTCTTTACACTTATACACTGCCCAGACGTCTCCTCTTCGCGTTCGCGAGACCCCCGTCGCGTTCGCAAAGAACAAAATTCTCAAAAACCATTTTTCAAACTCTTCTCAGACAGCCTCTAATATAATGACCATAAGTTTTTGTACAAAACTCCAAATGATAAATGGTTTAATGTTTTGAAAACAAGACACCAAGATCTACAACTTTCATGTTTTCGAAATTTCCCAATTCCTTATAGATTTTGAGATATAAGCTGCCAAAGTCAGCCTTGTGCAACACAAATTTCTTCTTCATCTTCCCAGACAGCCTGAGTGTACCAGCCATATCATTTTGTACACAAATCCAAATGCTAAATAATTTACCTTTTTGAAAACTAGACACAAAGGGCTACAACTTTCAGTTTTCGATCATCTCCAAATTCTTTATAGATTGCGAGATATGAGCCTCCGAAGTCAGACCTGTGCAACAAAGATTTCGTTCTTCGCGAACGCGAGGACCCCTTCGCGAACGCGGATGACAAAGTCCCTGAAGCCAAATCCTTCTACGCGAACGCGAGAGGATACGCGCGAACGTGAAGAACAACACCGGATACCAGCATCAGCTATTGCAAAACGGCCCGAAATGATCCGAAACTACCCCGAAATACACCCGAGGCCCCCGGGACCCCATCCAATCACACCAACCAGTCCCATAACATAACACGGACCTGATTTAGGCCTCAAATCACATCAAACAACGCTAAAACCATGAATCGCACTCCAATCCAAGCTTAGTGAACTTTAGAATATCAAGCTTCTATATTCGATGCCGAAACCTATCAAATCACGTCCGATTGACCTCAAATTTTGCACACAAGTCATATTCGACTTTATGGACCTACTCCAACTTCCAGAATCGAAATCCGACCCCGATATCAAAAAGTCCACTTCCGGTCAAACTCCTCAATAACCTTCAAATTTCTATATTTAGCCAAATGACTCCAAAATGACCCACGGATCTCCGAATTCACTTCCGATCGCGCTCCCGACACCAGAATCACCATACGGAGCTATTCCCAGACTCGAAATCCCAAACGGACATTGATAACACTGAAATGCACTTCAACCCAAACTTATGAAATTCTTCCAAAAATGCTGACTTCCACAATAGGTGCTGAAATGTTCCCGGGTCTTCCAAAACCCGATCAAGACATACGCGCAAGTCCGAAATCATCATACGAACCTGCTGGAACCTTCGAATCCCAATTGCGAGGTCGTTTACTCAAAAATCCAATCTTAGTCAATTCTTTCAACTTAAAGCTTCCGAAATGAGAATTCTCTTTCCAAATCAACTCCGAACTTCCTGAAATTCAATTCCGACCATGCGTACAAGTCATAATACCTGAAGTGGAGCTGCTCATGGCCTCAAACTGTTGCACGACGTGCTAGAGCTCAAAACGACCGGTCAGGTCGTTACATTCTCTCCCACTTAAACATACGTTTGTCCTCGAACATGCTAAGAACTGCGCTGGAGTTGTCCGAAATCACTATTTAACTCCTCTGCACCTACCCGTGCTACTACAACCCAGTTGAGCACATTAGCTCGATCAATTCTGAAGATATTCCCTTTTATTCAAGCAATTAAGCTTAGAGCCCAATTCCAACATCCGAAATTCTCTGCCAGGCCTGCTTCCAATATATGAACACCGTATCAATCACTATACGAGGTACCAGAACATGACGGCATGCCATTGCTGAATTCTCACCATGCACCACATCATTCACAGGACCATAATAACATTCTCTGATCATAATAACCGACATTCCTCGAATCTGATGCTCGCAATGCACCTCATGATATATAAGTCTTGTTCCAACTCTCGCAATACTGCCACGACGGAAGAGATGTGTAGAAAATCATAACCAACTGCCGAGTCAACAAATCATTGAGTCTATACTTCTAACAAGAACCGTTACCTCATTCTGAACCAAATAATGATCTTTGCTCTTTAATATACTTTATATAATCCGACTGCACTGATCCGAGATCCAATAATCTCATCTCACCCAGTACGAACTGCTCAGGCAATAAGCCACCCCGATCATGATCAAAAGTCCCATATAATCCCACAACGTGCCAATAGGCCACAAGCTCGAACGTGACACATAAGGAAAATGAACTCTGGAAAATGGGATCTGGAAGGGACTACTCAACTCACGCAACTAATATGAACTTTCCTCGGAAAATGGGAAACAAAACACACAAAAACAGGTATAGGGAACTGTACTCAACATCACACTATCGCGGCGTGCAACCCAATCCAAAAAACATACCCGTTGCGGTGTGCCACCCGATCCACACATAAATTTACATAAGAAGATACACACCGAGCAAAATCGCTCATTACTACAAAATACCGAATATCGGCCACAAGCACGCTAAGTGCATAATACCATCCCTGGGGAGACAGATAGCGCCATAAGCTACAAAAGTCAAGCACAACTGAAGTGCGATATATGATCTGAATCTCAAGAGCCATCCTGCTCACTTAACACCATCGCTACGCGGAACCTCAACACACAAGAAATTTATCAAGCCATTTCGCAACTCACACGGCACAATGTAGCATTACATAAAATGGCGGACGACGAAATAACATCCAACGTCTGAATACTCCTCCATAAGGAGCGCTATGCTGAAATGAACACATCTGGCATGATATAGAGCCTATATTCATATTTAAATCCATTCATAGACCTCAAGCAAATTCTAATCGTACCGAACTAGGCCAACAATCTTTCATGGGTCCATAATAACCCCCTTTTTCCCATAACACACAAGAACATCCGTCCAATCCGGAACAACCGTCCACATTCCACAACCAAATGAACCGAGCGCCCTTCAAGAATAAATTCTCAATTAGCGATAGTACTGCAATCTCCATACTTGGTTTAAATCCTCAATCAATTAAGTGACTACACGTCACACTTATACAATCTTTCCGTGGGATATGCTCCCATGGCATTCTGCACCGGTAACAAGTTTGCACATCCATACCACCGGCCATGCAAATGCTGCAAAGTGAATCAAGGATCCGCAAGTCAATAACAAAGCCTCTTACTCATGACACCGATCTCAGGTGACGCTGAAGATAATACTAGCTTACTCTAAACATCTATATTTTTTTCCTGCTCATCCGAGCCCGTGACCTCCTTATCAACACCGAACCGCAACCTTGATTCACAACCTCCAAATCCCATGCTACTCACGACACTTAATCATGACAACGCGCAAGAGTACAAGAATTTCATCATAACTCCTGAACCATTAATAGGGTAAACACTTCATCATATAAAAGCCTTTTACTTAACTCATTTCAAGAGAACCATTACATCCCGTGACTAAATTCTCATAACCGCAGAAAATACCAACCTCAAGTAGTGGTCTAAACCACCATAACTCTTCCGGGATCCATCTGCACATAATAGGCCATAATACTCGAAGCCTCCAAATAAAATCAATTACGGCGACCGTCAAACCTCGCACGCATTACTGTAATCATGAGTATAAATTAACACGCTGAAGGAACTAATCGTTGCCACCATTATACCAATTCAACCATTGGTGACTGATTTTTTTTTACTTCTTCCAATTTACTCCGGGCTTGACTTAGGAATAATAGTAGACCCATTCAAAACATCACGAACCCAAATCCGCACTCATCTTGAGTGACCTTATTTTATGAGACCACGCTGTCTCAATTCCCACGAACCATCTCACACCCTCCTTATGCGCATATTCGCATCCTCAACTAGTACACCCATCTGATAATTCCTCTATGAATCCGAAGTCATTTTCTCCCGTTCCTCTCAATTTATACCATAGACCGGAGATAACACAGAACACTCCAAGCTCCTTATCATAATCTGTTGCAAAAGCTCGATACTCAACCATACTATGGACTCGAAACCCTTAGGCACCACACCTTAACCTTTGAACCCACTAGGACCGTTATTGAGAGTCACCCACTCTGACTTGGTCCCGGATATAATCAACTGCAAGGCTCCGCTAGCACATGACCACCCTCTCAAAGAAGCACCCGGCCGAATCACCTTCCTTGCAACTCACTTCTACGTGAAGCATAATTCCTGAGTCTACCCAAAGCATGAACATGAATCGATGATGCCAATTATAGAACACATTCTTCAATTTCTTCGCTCAAATTACCACTAATGTTCTCTTTCCTTAGTCGCAGTAACCCATAAATTTGCCAATAACCAGAAATCTCACAAATAGGCAACCAGGCAATCCAACCGTAGGCGGTGGGACTCTCCCACTTAGCTTGAAGCCACTATTACACAACTTTGGAACCCACCAAGATTCTTTATATCTTATTGACATGACTTTGCGCAATTAAACAGCCAGATTCCTCGAAATCCTTCCGTTAGCATTTGATGAACACTCTGAATCTCTAGCAACATTCACATATTAGACCTCTTACCAGATAGCCAGTAAAATCCTACGCATGAGCTTCACCAACCACGCGACTGTTGACCTGCTCATAGGAGATAACCCACCTGAGCATGTGCTCATTCACCAGCTACACAAGTCCATTCACTCCTCGTGGACATCAACTAAATGCGCGACAATATCTTCCAATTCAAAGTCATGTTGTACCCTTCTTCATATCAAGCAGTTCATTTTCGTCATATCAAATCTCTCGCCGTTATGCTAGCCCATATTTCAAATTAAGCTCGTAGACCTAATCACTATCCACCATGAATCCCAATTCACTCTAAACTCCTCCCAAGGCACGTAATCATCCTACCACAGAACCCCTGTGCTGCTCTGCCACTCTCCCACTTTGGTCAAACTCACTCCTTTAAGTAACTACACGACTCTTGTTTCCCACACTTGGCCTTCTAGGAGTTTAATCACCACAAGACACTTCCCACATGCCCTTCCCCATCCTTCGCTGCCCAGTCAAATACGCAGGAGGAAACATTTTGCACCACATCTGCAATACCATTTCAATTCCTCAATTCCCGATTTATAATAAGCGCTTCGCGTCACATAAGATCGAGTAGGAAGGAAACAAGGGCATACGACTCAAAGGCATCAAACCGCACGATGAGGAATCAAGAAGGGGAGTGCTCCTAACAGCCATGTAGCCTCTCAAAGATAAGTACAGACGTCTCTGTACCGATTTGCAAGACTCGACTAGACTTGCTCATGACTTGTGAGACCTAAGGGAACCTAGTGCTCTGATACCATGTTGTCACGACCCAAAATCCACTAAGGGTCGTGATGGCGACGGACACCACTGTCAGGCAAGCCAACACCATTTAACTAGAAATTTCTCGTTTTAGATATTTCTGAAATCACTTCTTTTATACATTTAAACAATAAATAATAAGTTCCACTGAATAAATAATGATGTCTTTTACAAAACTACTGAACAATCCCGAAATCATCCCAGAACCCGGTGTCACAAGTGCATGAGCAATTACTAGGAAATCCAATAAAGTACAATAGCTGTCCGGAACACAAACTTGGACAGAAAGTAAATATAATGCACTGAAAGGGACTTTGCTGGCTGCGGGTCGTCTCGAGGGATGCAGCTCACCTAAGTCTCTGTATCATCCGTACTGCTACACCCATTAGGCCACTAGAGGAACATGTGCCTGTGCAACAAAAATGCACAGCAAGTGTAGCATGAGTACAAAAACAACGTGTACTCAGTAAGTATCCCGCCTAACCTCAAAGAAGTAGAGACGAGAGGTCGACTTCGACACTTACTAGTGGTCCATTAATAAAATACCAATTGTACAATAAATCAAGGATTTCTATAAACATGGCTATAACTCAATAGAATGGAGCAAGTAAATAATTCTTTTATTCATAGGGAAATTTCCAAATTCGTTTTCATCATTTATACATTTATTCTCAATCCGGGAAAGTAATGTCCTCATTTATAAATATCAAGGGAAGCAATACAAGCATGCGCAAATCATGCCAAGGTCGTACGACCCGGTCCAACAATATTTAAACTGTGCACTGCCAGAGGGTCGAATGGCGCGAACCATAGATGCATCTATTACCCCGCTCGCGAATCATACATGCGACGTGGTCAAATATAAATAAACAATCACCTGCTCGCAAATCATACATGCGACGGAGGTACACATAGAAACACACATTCAAACAGTCAGTGAAGACTTCATCAGGGAAACAATTATGAAATTGATAACACTGAAATGCACTTCAACCCAAACTTATGAAATTCTTCAAAAATGCTAACTTCCACAATAGGTGCTAAAATGTTCCCGGGTCTTCCAAAACCCGATCTGGACATACGCCCAAGTCCGAAATCATCATACGAACCTGCTGGAACCTTCGAATCCCGATTCCGAGGTCGTTTACTCAAAAATCCAATCTTAGTCAATTCTTTCAACTTAATGCTTCCGAAATGAAAATTCTCTTTCCAAATCAACTCTGAACTTCCCGAAATTCAATTCCGACCATGCGTACAAGTCATAATACCTGAAGTGGAGCTGCTCATGGCCTCAAACTGCTGCACGACGTGCTAGAGCTCAAAACGACCGGTCGGGTCGTTACATTCTCTCCCACTTAAACATATGTTCGTCCTCGAACGTGCTAAGAACTGCGCTGGAGTTGTCCGAAATCACTATTTAACTCCTCTGCACCTACCCGTGCTACTACAACCCAGTTGAGCACATTAGCTCGATCAATTCTGAAGATATTCCCTTTTATTCAAGCAATTAAGCTTAGAGCCCAATTTCAACATCCGAAGTTCTCTGCCAGGCCTGCTTCCAATATATGAACACCGTATCAATCACTATACGAGGTACCAGAACATGACGGCATGCCATTGCTGAATTCTCACCATGCACCACATCATTCACAGGACCATAATAACATTCTCTGATCATAATAACCGACATTCCTCGAATCTGATGCTCGCAATGCACCTCATGATATATAAGTCTTGTTCCAACTCTTGCAATACTGCCACGACGGAAGAGATGTGTAGAAAATCATAACCAACTGTCGAGTCAACAAATCATTGAGTCTATACTTCTAACAAGAACCGTTACTTCATTCTGAACCAAATAATGATCTTTGCTCTTTAATATACTTCATATAATCCGACTGCACTGATCCTAGATCCAATAATCTCGTCTCACCCAGTACGAACTGCTCAGGCAATAAGCCACCCCGATCATGATCAAAAGTCCCATATGATGCCACAACGTGCCAATAGGCCACAAGCTCGAACGTGATACATAAGGAAAATGAACTCTAGAAGGGACTACTCAACTCACGCAACTAATATAAACTTTCCTCAGAAAATGGAAACAAAACACACAAACACAGATATAGGGAACTGTACTCAACATCACACCATCGCGGCGTGCAACCCGATCCAAACAACATACTCGTGGCGGCGTGCCACCCGATCCACACATAAAATTCACATAAGAAGATACACACCGAGAAAAATCGCTCATTACTACAAAATACCGAATATCGGCCACAAGCACGCTAAGTGCATAATACCATACCTGGGGAGATAGATAGCGCCACAAGCTACAAAACTCAAGCACAACTGAAGTGCGATATATGATCTGAATCTCAAGAGCCATCATGCTCACATAAAACCATCACTACGCGGAACCTCAACACACAAGAAATTTATCAAGCCATTTCGCAACTCACACGACACAATGTAGCATTACATATAATGGCCTGATGTTTTAAAAGTTAATACCACACAAGAGGTGGGGTGATTTGTGTGGCACCCATTTTTCGCTCTAGAAAAACCTGGTTCTTCTAGGTGTACTTTCTACTACTGTTTGCGGAATTAAAAGTACATAAAATAAAGAACACAGAGATTTTTACGTGGAAAACACCTGGCTCAAAAGGTGAAAAAACCATGACCTACTAGTCAGTAGGATTTTCCCAAACTTCCACTAAAATCACTGAGCCAAAACAGCATTTACAAAACTCTTGTAAACCTAAGGATTAACTCTAATCCCGTTGTGGCACACAGCCTCAGCTGTTGCGACAACTTCAAGTAAACTCTAACTTGAATACTCAAAGTACCTAATACAAATGCTTCTATGAAAGCTGAAAGGTACAAGTTTAAATCACCTACTACAATTGAACTAGAATAAAAGAAAGACACAATGGAATTGGTTCTTCTATCTTGTCCAAGTAGCTTCAGGAATGCACACTTGAATCTCACATAAATTGCTTGCAAAATTGCCTCGCTCTTTTGCTCTCAATTTAGTTTAACTTCTGCGTTTGTGCAACCCCTGTAAAAGAGAAAAATCACTGTTATTTAATGAGGTAGTAATTAGAGTTTGATTAAGACTCAATTGCTGATCTTCCATCGAAGTTGAGTCCTTGAACAACACAAACTCCAACCCTATCCTTTATCCAGATTGAGTTCTCTTCTCATAAGGAGACTTTCACTCCTTATCCAATATGCAACCTTTTCGATCAGTTCAGGAGATATTGCTGCTTGATCACTAAGACTTATCTCCTTCACGTGCATCTCACATATATATGTTGATAAATACTGTGCCTCACATGATGGACCTGGTGCATGACTGAGTTCATTTATCATTCTTCAAAACTTTACCTGAACTTAGGCCAACATGGCCGACGACGAAATAACATCCAACGTCCGAATACTCCTCCATAAGGAGCGCTATGCTGAAATGAACACATCTGGCATGATATAGAGCCCATATTCATATTTAAATCCATTCATAGACCTCAAGCCGATTCTAATCGTACCGAACTAGGCCAACAATCTTTCATGGGTCCATAATAACCCCTTTTTCCCATAACACACAAGAACAACCGTCCAATCCGGAACAACCTTCCACATTCCACAACCAAATGAACCGAGCGCCCTTCAGGCATAAATTCTCAACCGCAATCTACATACTTGGTTTAAATCCTCAATCAATTAAGTGACTACACGTCACACTTATACAATCTTTCCGTGGGATATGCTCCCATGGAATTCTGCACCGGTAACAAGTTTGCACATCTATACCACCGGCTATGCAAATGCTGCAAAGTGAATCAAGGATCCGCAAGTCAATAACAAAGCCTCTTACTCATGACACTGATCTCAGGTGACGCTGAAGATAATACTAGCTTACTCTAAACATCTAAAAAAATTTCCTGCTCATCCGAGCCCATGACCTCCTTATCAATACCGAACCGCAACCTTAATTCTCAACTTCCAAATCCCACGCTACTCACGACACTTAATCATGACAATGCGCAAGAGTACAAGAATTTTATCATAACTCCTGAACCACTAATAGGGTAAACACTTCATCATATAAAAGCCTTTTACTTAACTCATTTCAAGAGAACCATTACAACCCGTGACTAAATTCTCATAACCACAGAAAATACCAACCTCAAGTAGTGGTCTAAACTACTATAACTCTTCCGGGATCCATCTGCACATAATAGGCCATAATACTCGAAAGCCTCCAAATAAAATCAATTACGGCGACCGTCAAACCTCGCACGCATTATTGTAATCATGTGTATAACTTAACACGCTGAAGGAACTAATCGTTGCCACCATTATACCAATTCAACCATTGGTGACTGATTTTTTTTTACTTCTTCCAATTTACTCCGGGCTTGACTTAGGAATAATAGTAGCCCCATTCAAAACATCACGAACCCAAATCCGCACTCATCTTGAGTGACCTTATTTTATGAGACCACGCTGTCTCAATTCCCACGAACCATCTCACACCCTCCTTATGCGCATATTCGCATCCTCAACTAGTACACCCATCTGATAATTCCTCTATGAATCCGAAGTCATTTTCTCCCGTTCCTCTCAATTTATACCGCAGATCGAAGATAACACAGAACACTCCAAGCTCCTTATCATAATCTGCTGCAAAAGCTCGATACTCAACCATACTATGGACTCGAAACCCTTAGGCACCACACCTTAACCTTTGAACCCACTAGGACCGTTATTGAGAGCCACCCACTCTGACTTGGTCCCGGATATAATCAACTACAAGGCTCCGCTAG
Source organism: Nicotiana attenuata (assembly GCF_001879085.1). Lineage (NCBI taxonomy): Eukaryota > Viridiplantae > Streptophyta > Magnoliopsida > Solanales > Solanaceae > Nicotiana > Nicotiana attenuata. The sequence continues at coordinate 4,254 of NW_017674815.1, read as the reverse complement.
CACATGACCACCCTCTCAAAGAAGCACCCGGCCGAATCACCTTCCTTGCAACTCACTTCTACGCGAAGCATAATTCCTGAGTCGTCCCAAAGCATGAACATGAATCGATGATGCCAATTATAGAACACATTTTTCGATTCCTTTGCTCAATTACCCCTGATGTTCTCTTTCCTTAGTCGCAGTAACCCATCAATTTGCCAATAACTAGAAATCTCACAAATAGGCGACCAGGCAATCCAACCGTAGGCGGTGGGACTCTCCCACTTAGCTTGAAGCCACTATTACACAACTTTGGAACCCACCAAGATTCTTTATCTCTTATTGACATGACCTTGCGCAATTAAACCGCCAGATTCCTCGAAATCCTTCCGTTAGCATTTCATGAACACTCTGAATCTCTAGCAACATTCACATATTAGACCTCTTACCGGATAGCCAGTAAAATCCTTCGCAGGAGCTTCACCAACCACGCGACCGCTGACCTGCTCATAGGAGATAACCCACCTGAGCCTGTGCTCATTCACCAGCTGCACAAGTCCATTCACTCCTCGTGGACATCAACTAAATGTGCGATAATATCTTCCAATTCAAAGTCATGTTGTATCCTTCTTCATATCAAGCAGCTCATTTCCGTCATATCAAATCTCTCGCTGTTATGCTAGCCAATATTTCAAATTAAGCTCGTACACCAAGTCACTATCCTCCATGAATCCCAAATCACTTTAAACTCCTCCCAATGCACGTAGTCATCCTACCACAGAACCCCTGTGTTGCTCTACCACTCTCCCACTTTGGTCAAACTCACTCCTTTAAGCAACTACTCGACTCTTGTTTCCACACTTGGCCTTCTAGGAGTTTAATCACAACAAGACACTTCCCACATGCCCTTCTTCATCCTTCGCTGCTCAGTCAAATACGCATGAGGAAACATCTCGCACCGCATCTGCAGTACCATTTCAATTCCTTAATTCCCGATTTATAATAAGCGCTTTGTGTCGCATAAGATTAAGTAGGAAGGAAACGAGGGCATAAGACTCATAGGAATCAAACCGCACGATGAGGAATCAAGAAGGGGAGTGCTTCTAACAGCCATGTAGCCTCTCGAAGATAAGTACAGACGTCTCCGTACCGATCCGTAAGACTCTACTGGACTTGCTCATGACTTGTGAGACCTAAGGGAACCTAGTGCTCTGATACCATGTGTGATGACCCAAAATCCAGTAAGGGTTGTGATGGCGTCGGACACCACTGTCAGGCAAGCCAACACCATTTAACTAGAAATTTCTCGTTTTAGATATTTTTGAAATCACTTCTTTTATACATTTAAACAATAAATAATAAGTTCCACTGAATAAATAATGATGTCTTTACAAAACTACTGAACAATCCCGAAATCATCCCAGAACCCGGTGTCACAAGTGCATGAGCAATTACTAGGAAATCCTATAAAGTACAATCGTTGTCCGGAATACAATCTTGGACAGAAAGTAAATATAATACACTGAAAGGGACTCTGCTGGTTGCGGGTCGTCTCGAGGGATGCAGCTCACCTAGGTCTCTGTATCATCCGTACTGCTACGCCCTTTAGGCCACTAGAGATACATGTGCATGTGCAACAAAAATGCATAGCAAGTGTAGCATGAGTACAGAAACAACGTGTACTCAGTAAGTATCCCGCCTAACCTCGAAGAAGTAGAGACGAGAGGTCGACTTCGACACTTACTAGTGGTCCAATAATAAAATACCAATTGTACAATAAATCAAGGATTTCATAAACATGGCTATAACTCAATAGAATGGAGCAAGTAAATAATTCTTTTATTCATAGGGAAATTTCCAATTCTGTTTTCATCATTTATACATTTATTCTCAATCCGGGAAAGCGATGTTCTCAATTATAAATATCAAGGCAAGCAATACAAGCACGCGCAAATCATGATGAGGTCGTACGACCCGATCCAACAATATTTAAACTGTGCACTGCCAGAGGGTCGAATGGCGCGAACCATAGATGCATCTATTACCCCGCTCACGAATCATACATGCGACGCGGTCAAATATAAATAAACAATCACCCTGCTCGCGAATCTTACATGCGACGCAGGTACACGTAGAAACACACATTCAAACAGTTAGTGAAGACTTCATCAGGGAAACAATTATTCAAGGAGATGTAAATTTCTCTTTTACAAGTCAAGAAGATGAAGTTTAATTCTTTTGGAAAGTCATTTGCCACTTCGTTATGATTTAAGCAATTTAAACTATCAATAAGGTTACAATTATCACAAGTAAAACATGATTTTGGGTCCTTGACTACCCGGACATAAGCATGATAGTAGCTACGCACGGACTCTCTTCACCACGTGCGTACGTAGCGCCCACAAATAGGAGCACATAACCAATTAACTCACCTATGGGGACAATTCCCTCTTACAAGGTTAGAAAGGAGACTCACCTCGCTCCGAAGCTTCATAAACGTTATTCCATGCCCTTCCGAAAACTCAAATCAATGCACATTGCTCCAAAACAAGCCAATAATTGTGTAAACTCATTAATATATGATCAATTACTCATTATAATCCAATTTATAACAATTCCTAACCCTGATCGAAAAGTTGACAAAATTATCCTCGGGCCCACGTGCCCGGATTTCGAAATTTTTCGATGATAAAGTCTACCCATAACCTCACGAACTCAAATATATAATTTACTCCCAATTTCATGCCCAAATCGTGGTCAAATTCCAAGAATACCAAATTTTTAGGTTTTTCTTCAAAACCCCAATTTTAACTAATTTCGCATGATTTTCCATGTTAAAATCTAGATATAATCCAAGTAATTAACTTGCAATAGGTGGGAATCACTTACCTTGACATGGATGATGAAAATGGAGCTTCAAAATCGCTCCTAGGTCGGCTCCCATGGAGGAAACGAGATGAAATGAGGCAAACACATTTCTTTACACTTATACACTGCCCAGACGACTCCTCTTCGCGTTCGCGAGAAACCCGTCGCGTTCGCAAAGAAGAAAATTCCTAAAAACCATTTTTTAAATTCTTCTCTGATAGCCTCTAGTATAATGGCCATAACTTTTTGTACAAAACTCCAAATGATAAATGGTTTAATTTTTTGGAAACTAGACACCAAGATCCACAACTTTCATGTTTTGGAAATTTCCCAATGCCTTATATATTTTGAGATATAAGCTGCCAAAGTCAGCCCTGTGCAACACAAATTTCTTCTTCATCTTCCCGGACAGCCTGTAGTGTACCAGCCATATCTTTTTGTACATAAATCCGAATGCTAAATAATTTACCTTTCTGAAAACTATACATAAAGGACTACAACTTTCGTTTTTGTATCATCTCCAAATTCTTTATAGATTGCAAGATATGAGCCTCCGAAGACAAACCTGTGCAACAGAGATTTCGTTCTTCGCGAACACGAGCGCGAAGCACAAAGTCCCTGAAGCCAAATCCTTCTTCGCGAACGCGAGAGGATCCTCGCGAACACGAAGAACAACACCAGATACCAGCATCAGCTATTGCAAAACAGCCCGAAATGATCCGAAACCACCCTGAAACACACCTGAGGCCCCCAGGACCCCATCCAATCAAACCAACCAGTCCCATAACATAACACGGACCTGCTTGAGGCCTCAAATCACATCAAACAACGCTAAAACCATGAATCGCACTCCAATCCAAGCTTCGTGAACTTTAGAATTTCAAGCTTCTATATTTGATGCCGAAACCTATCAAATCACGTTTGATTGACCTCAAATTTTGCACACAAGTCATATTCGAAATTACGGACCTACTCCAACTTCCGGAATCAAAATCCGACCTCGATATCAAAAAGTCCACTACCGGTCAAACTCCTCAATAACCTTCAAATTTCTATATTTAGCCAAATGACTCCAAAATGACCCACGGACCTCCGAATTCACTTCCGATCGCGCTCCCAACGCCAGAATCACCATACGGAGCTATTCCCAGACTCGAAATCCCAAAAGGACATTGATAACACTAAAATGCACTTCAACCCAAACTTATGAAATTTTTCCAAAAATGCTAACTTCCACAATAGGTGCCGAAATGTTCCCGGTCTTCCAAAACCCGATCCGGACATACGCCCAAGTCTGAAATCATCATACGAACCTGCTGGAACCTTCGAATCCCGATTCCAAGGTCGTTACTCAAAATCCAGTCTTAGTCAATTCTTCTAACTATAGCTTCCAAAATGAGAATTCCC
>NW_017674814.1:82685-83822 GCF_001879085.1 Nicotiana attenuata | reverse complement strand
GTTTATTTCTGGTAGCCGAGGAGAAATTATTGCTGGTAACTTAGGGAACACTCGTTGCTGGTAAGTTATCTTAATTTAAATTTTTGGTAATTGGATTTGCTGGTAGTGTATTTGTGTATTTTGCTTATTTATCTTGTTATGTATGTTACTCAAAATTAGTTTATATTGTTATCTTGGGGTTTAACTAATGATGCCTTGAGTTAAGTTACAATATGTTGCTGAAGTCTAATTTTTTAGAACTGAATGCATGTGTTGAGTACGGCTCTAAATTAAAGTACTACAAATGACGGAATAGGCAAGCATTGTTATTTAATATTGTTCTGTAACTTTTTGTTGCAAGAATACCAAAAATTCAACCTATTTCTTAGAGTTACCCAACTAGCTAGATATTTATTATGTCAGCATGCAGAAAACTCATAAAAAAATACAAATGCACTATGTTAAAATTGATTATCTATGTTAAAATTAAAAATAAATATCCCACTTCTCTTCAGTTGCTCCTCCTTCTGAGTTTTCACCTTTAAAAGCATTGGTCAATATCTTATTATATGTAGGTTTATTTGGTTAATTTTGTTGATTTAATTTATCGTATAGGATTTCAATGGATAATGGAGATAAAAGTTGGATGTATCTCCTAAGATGGACGGATGAGTATATCCGTGGAGTGAACAATTTTCTTGATAAGGCATTTGAACGAGCTTCCCAGGGAAATAAAATATTATGCCCTTGCAAAAAGTGTATTAATCGCTATTGGCACTATAGAAATATGGTGGAGGATCACTTGGTTGTTAACGGTTTTATTGATGGTTACACCAAATGGATTTTCCATGGGGAAGAATTTTCCTCCAGAAATGCACCTCACCAAAGCAATGATGATGAAGGTTCTAACATGCGTGATGATATTGATGGATTACTTCATGATTCCTTTAGAAATGTAGAATGTGAGGCAGAGCAGGAAGAACAGATGAGAGAGACTCTATCTGAAGATGCTAAGTGATTCTTCAGATTATTAGAGGAAGGCAAACAAGAACTATATCCTGGGTGTGAAACCTTCACTAAATTGAGTTTTACTATTCGGTTGTACGTGTTTAAATCCTTGCATGGATTGAGTAATGTGGCCTTTTCAGACATGCTAGA
>NW_017674814.1:0-79815 GCF_001879085.1 Nicotiana attenuata | reverse complement strand
TGACTTTATCGGCAACAACCGATAGCTTTGCTAGCTCTAGGGACCAAAATCCCATCGATGGTGAGGTTATCTATTATGGAGCTATTCAGGATATCATTAAGATTGATTATTGGGGTTGTTTTAGCGTTGTACTATTTAGATGTGATTGGTTTCGTAACGAAATAAATGAATATGGATTAACTCGTGTATACTTTAACAAATTATGTAGTATAGATGACCCTTTTGTGTTGGCATCACAAGTTTATCAAGTTTTTTATGTGGAGGATCCAGTTGAGAAAGATGTTTATTATGCAAGGAATAAAGTTCCTATTGATTTGTATTATTTAGAGGAAGAGAATTGCCCTAATATTGAAGACGCATTTTGGAGAGAGCCTAATGATCACATTGGTCCCTTAAGTGGATTAGTTGATGCTGACGTTAGATGGTCTAGAGACGACGTACCGGTTGATGTCGTTGATAATCCATCTAATGCACAACATTCAAATGATACAATTATAGAAACATCGGAAGAGGAGGATGAGTTTGACGATACTGATTGGGACTGGATGGAATCAGATGATTAAAGAGGGAAATTCTGAAATTCTTTTAAATATATTCTGGTTTGAGTGAGTGATAATTTTTTTTACCAATATTTTATAATTACTCTTGTTTCTAATACTGCTCTTTTTAATATATATTTATTTGTTTTTCCTTTAGCATTTTATTCTGATGCTTCATTTTTGCAGGATTTTTGGTTTTGGATCTTGTGATATTGTTGCACTTGTTGATAGTAACCGGTCGAGGCTTGAATCTACAGATAATTGAGGTACTGATAAAATTTATAACACTTGTCAATACTTTTCATTTACTTTAGTTAATGTATTTTCAGTTTGATTAGAGAACTGTTATACAGAATATCGATTTTTAGATTTTGTTGCCTCTTTTTACCCTTGGCTGCAGATTTAACTTGTTCAATATGCCTGGGAGACAGATCTCCTTGTTTGGCAATATTGAAAAAAAATTGTGCTGTAGATTCTTCATCCATATCTTTGCCTGTAGGTTCCTCTCCTTTTGCTTCTGCAACACCTGTTGCCTCCACAAGATTAGAGATCTTCTGAGTAGGAATTACTGCCTGATCACTGGTATTTTTAGGTGCCAGAGTAAGTTCTGTTGCATGATGCACTTCTTGGTTATGCTTTGTTGTTGTATTTGTTGACAAACCAGCATGATCAATACCTGTTCCTCCTGGATCAGTGATATTGCCATCTATTTCTTTAGTATCCATTGCATAACTGTTTTAACAAGATACCTCATCAGTTCCATAACCAGTACATCTGGTGAAACTCACTTCAGAGCTCCTTGTGGCTTTTCCTGATTCTAGATTGTATAGAGTGTACTAAGTTGTACCAGGTGAACCTATGAGCAACTTCTATATCTATTTGTTCCTCTGGCAGGATAACAAATTTGTTCCAAGCAGAGTCATAGAATTTTTCTGGATGTATTAATAACATTGATTTCTCACTTTATCCTCTGTTTACTGCTTCGGTGTATTACTTAGCAGCTTTAGTGACACTTGATTAGATTCCAGAGAATGAGATTATGAGCAATTGGCTATAAGACGCACGAGGACTAATAATTGAATTCTTAACAGAAAGGTGAAACTACATTGGCTATAGATACAGAAACATATTTCAGGCAAGTTGTACATGGGGTGAAAAGAAGTACTAGAAAATAAGAAAACCTCTCTATGGAGCATGGTTCTCTTTATTCTTTTCTTTCTTTCAGAATCTAAAGATTGTTCAAAAAATATTAGATTGTTCAGCCACAGGATTTACCATGATTCTTGTACCTACTGTTTGTATCTTAGCAGCATGAAGTTACTCAATTGATTCTATTGTTTGTGTTCAAATACTTCTTAGATCTCATGTGTATCTAATTTTGAATAGAGGAAAGCGGATCATGAATCAGGAAGGGCGTTCAAGTAAAAATAAAAAATTAACAAAATGCATAGCAGCTGGATCGCTTGCATCTTTGCGAAACCTAAAGGTTTCGTCATTGAAAACAACAGAGTTATTAAGATCCAAGGTCACTGCCTCTGCATTTTACTCTACACCAGCACAAACAGTACATGAGCAAGTGCAACAAATTCCACTGAACTCTACCTCTCTTGCATCACAACCAGTACGTAAACAATTGCAACAACTACCACTAGATTCACCCTCGACTTCACAAACGGTACAAGAACAAGTTGAGGATTCATCCAATCATGAAACAAACGAGCAATCCGAGGAACAAGGCAAGAACATATAGATTTCAATCGTCAAATTCAATAACGTAATGACTTTTGGTGATTATTCTTACTTCATATTTATGTAGGTCCTTCTGCCGAAAAACGAAAAAGAGGAAAAGCTCAGATGCAAAGTGTTCATGGTAGGAAAGAGCGCAAGCAAATTGTGCTAAATGAGAACAATCAACCCATAGGTCCTACTAATGATGATGTGAATGAGTTGGGTAGCTTCCTTGGTACATTGGCAAGGACTGCGACCTTTTGTCCTCTTAATGTGTTTGATTGGAGGAAACTTGAGACAAAAGAAGATATGTGGAAATATGTCAAGGTTTGAAATTTGCAATATTCAATAGGTGTGTGTGGATATTTCATATTGTTTACTCCAACCTAACTGCTCTAAATTTGTAGGGAAAATATGACATTCATGAAGGTGCAAAAAGTGGGTTTTTGAATCAATTTCAAATGCTTGGAGAAAGTACAAAAACCAGTTATATAAAGACCATTTTGAACCCTATGAGAATGACGAGCTTCGAATGGAGAATAGGCCGGTTGATGTTCCGGATTCTCAATTTAGGAAACTTCTTAGATATTGGAACTCTGATACCTAAAAGGTAAAACTGAATATTGTTCCATGATTTGCTTAAAATGTCTGATTTTTGTTTATTTAGAAATCATGTTCTTAGGCGAGAAATATAGTTGCTCTTCAGCTTTTCTTGTTGATGCCATTTATCTGTTACATTTGCATAGTAGATTTTATAGCCGAAATCTATTATCTTGCTAATCTTTTCTTTTGTGACTGTAAACGTTGCACTTAATAATTAGGACTTCTTGATTTTATATTGAAAGAGCTAAACGTGAGGGGAAATTGGTTGGCAGATGTATTTCAGAAGGAATTTAAATGGTTGGCACTTAATAATTAGGACTTCTTACTATCCACATTGATCATAGTAAGAAGGATTCATTATTGTGGAATGCTAGTAATGACACAAATAAACACATCTTGTGAATGTGTGTGAAGTTGAGAAAGAAGGTTGACAACCCATCTGTTGGCACTGCTTCCAGCCTGCTCACAGTTATCAAGTAAGCAGGTTTTAAAACTGTAGCTCAAGTCTATAAGCAGTGGTATTTGCTTCATTTCACTTAAGATTGGCATCTTAGTCCTGCTACACTTATCAAATAGCATTTCTTACAGCCACTAGCCTTGTCACCATTTTAGTGACCTGCTTCTTGCACTAACATCCTTATGCATGGTCAGTACGAAAGTGATATTAGTAAAATAAAGCTTGTTAAGATTTTTTTCCGTAAAAAATATTAGGAATATGGACAGATTGTTTGTTTACTAGGTTGCAAGTTTTATTTATGACTTATGGATAGTTTATCAGAAATTTTGCGTAGTTTTAATCTGTTTATGCATGTGTGATGGCATCTCATCGACCGCAAGTTAGTATATTCAACACCCATGCTCGTTCTTCATTCTTGTACTCAAGTGTGTAAATTGAAAACTCATGTGTGAGTACTCTAAATGGTCAATGCTGAACCTCATGGTATATTCCCTAAAAGATACTGATTCCTAGCTTTTATATATACCTTTTCCTTTTTTGAGGATTCATTACTGGTCATCCACTCCATAGACAGCGTAGGGTTGTTTCAGGGCTTGTTTTGTGCTATATAATGTCTCTCTTTTGTGGCACCCAAATTGAGCACCTGATGTGCAGGGATGTGTCTGTGTCTTCTTTTCCCGTCCTTCCTTCTCTTGCTTATCATATGTCAGAAGTTAGTAAGACCTCTCTCTGCTTAGTTGAAGTAAGGGACTTGGACACCTAGGAACTCTTGGATCTAAGACATTGATCCAAGGAAGCAATAGTTTTTGTTGCTTCCAACGTAATCTTCTTTCATGTCTGTTAGAAGAGTTTACCAGTGTAGCCATTTACATTTTGTTGTATTTGACAATCTAAGTTTGAATAAAAGAGCTTTGGTTGGATACTTCTTTTACACGTCCAATGGAGTATCTCTACATGAATTTGCTATATCTCTATTAAAAGGCCGCAAGTCTTCAGTTAAAGACAGTGATGACTTGTGCATCATATGTGCAGATGGTGGAAAGCTTGTACAGTTTAATTGACTATTGGTATTTGTAACGGTGTGTAATTCTATTTTTAGCCTGTGGGCTGCCACATCTTAACTGAGAACTTTCATAAGTTGGGATTCTATCTATGATGAAGTTTCCGTCAAAAGCTGTTACAATTTTCAAAAGAGAGGCTTTGTTCTGTGTAGCAGATGTATTCATTGTCAATGTTTCTTTTTTGTTGCAGAAAATAAAAGAAACCAACACTGAGAATCGCAAAAAATTGATATATCCACACACCGCTGGCAAAAAAAATTTTGCTAGAATATGCGAGGTTTGATATTTTTTTCTTATTATTCTTTTAAATATGAACTTGCTAGGCATAATCTGAACTATTTTATACCACTTTTTATGTAACCAAGAAAAAAAGAAAGAAACTTCTGAACCTCTATCAAGTAAGGATATATTTGTGGCTACAAGAAAAAGAAAGCCCGATCGAGTTTACAAGGCCTCGTATGCGGATACTCTTAGTAAAATTGTACGAGTTACTAATTTAAAGTTTGTTGATATCATTTGTCTGTTATTAGTTATTGACTCAATTTTATATACTTTCTAATCTAAAATTGACTCAATTTGGTCTTGTAGGCTGAAATGGATAGAATACAATCAACACAAGAAACTGAAGATGGCAATCAACCAGTTGATGCATTTGCGTCCGTCATGGGACCTGAGCATCCAGGACGCCTAAGATTGTACGGACGTGGGGTTACCAAGACTTCCTTAAAAAGAAAAGTGGGAGATATTGGAACCTCTTCAAGTTCTACCGATGAGATGTTGCAACAAAAATGGTGGAAATGGAAGAAAGGATGCAATAGAGTATGCTGGAAAAGTTCAATGCACAAAAAGATGCCATGGAACTACAAGTTGCAGTTAACATCATTTCACAACTTAAGCGTCTGAATCCAGACTTACGGGTTGATCCCAGTATGCTAGGTTTCAATGCTCGTTCACCTGGAGATGCTTCCTCTGCACAACAAGCTGATGTGCAACTAATCAATCGTCTATCTACTAGGAGTAATAATCGAGGTCAGTACGTACTTGTATCTAATGTTTACATTGTCCAGCTACATCATGATCTAATGTTTCCTCTGATGCCTTGTTGTTCACTTTCCTTCTAACCCATTCTACAATGTCAATGGACTTGCCGAAAGAAGAGTCTAATGGCATTTTCCCAGTCAGAAGCTCCAAAAGCACCACTCCGTAACTGTATATGTCGCTCTTCTCATCAACCTTCAATGTGTATCCATATTCTGCCAAAAGAAAAGAGGAAGCAAAATGAATTTCTTAAATTATATGGACATGAAATGAAATCATTTTAAGGTTCAAGTAATTTTTTTACCTGGTGCTATATAGCCATATGATCCTGCTACCATAGAGACAGTCTCATTCTTATGAAGCATCATTCTTTCCAAGCCAAAATCTGCAATTCTTGCCTCAAAATCTGAATCAAGAAGAATGTTGCTTGACTTGACATCCCGATGTATGACTGGTGGATGGCAATCGTGGTGAAGGTAGGTGAGACCATGAGCAACACCAAGAGCAATGTTGTATCTCGACAACCAATCCACGAGCATTTTTTGCAGCTTGTTTCCCATGTAAAGCAGCTCCTAGATTTCCATTAGGCATGTATTCAGATAACATCATGACATCAGTTTCATTGTGAAGATAGCCTAATAGCCTAACAATGTTCCTGTGACGAAGCTTGCCTAAAAGATCAACCTCTGCAAAGAGTTCTTCTCCTACTTCAATGTCCCCATTTGTTCTCCATAGCTTTTTAACTGCTACAACAAAATGTGGCTTCTGAATCTCGGCCTTGTATACAATTCCATTGCCACCAATTCCTATCACATTCGACTCCTTTAGACAAGCAAGAATATCAGTACTTGTGAAGTTGAGCCTCTAAAATGCTACTAGCCTCCAAGGACATTCTGAATTGTTCTTGCTAAACCGAAAATCTTTGAAGAAGTTGTTGCACAAGTACCATCTATTGTACATTGATCTCCCTGCCAGAACCATGATCCCAACTGCTAACCGAGATCCCAACAATAAATCCCACTATTATGTGATTCACACGAGTCTTCCTCACGTTTGAAGTGGTGATGAGATTTTGAGAACTCATATATGTTGAAATGGATGGAGTATGATTTTGTGTTGGTATAAAAGGTTTAAACTGGGACATAAGTTGCAAACAAGATTATGCATAATGTAATATAATCTAACTGTAAACACACAGACTCTACTTACAAAGTTACAATTAAAGAAAATTCTACTATACCCATTCTTATTTAATGACTTTATTTATTCTCTTCTGTAGGTGGAGCAACTGAAGAAAGGGAAGATGGAGAAGGTGGAGCAACTGAAGAAAGGGAAGATGGAGATAGTGAAGATCTAGACCTTACTTAAGAAGAACTTTGAGTTGTTGTTGATATTCTTGGAGTCTTTTGTTATAATATTTGAAACTTTAACTTTTGAAGTGTTAAACTGTAAAACTTATGTAATTGGGTTAAAACATTTTGCTATTATCGTTATTCTTAGCTTATTGGATATGAAAGATTATGAAGTGTTTTATCTTTTTATTTATATAATTTCCAGGTTATAATTACAAATATTTCCAGGTGGTAATGTCAATTAAACGTTTAAAATAGCCTAATAGAACCGTTGCAATAAGCACAAATGCCGTTGCCATAGACATTTTGAATCGTTCCGATAGGTCTTGCAAACTGTTCCATAAAGTGTGACAAACTGATGCAATAGAAACAAAACCGTTACGATAGCGCAATGAAACCGTTACAATAGCTGTAAATAAACGTTGCAATAGCATATATAACCGTTGCAATAAACTATATTGTAACAGTGTAAATAATATGGTAACAGTTTACAACCGTTGCATAAACTATACGGCAATGGTTTTTAACTGTTGTTGTTAAAATGAATACTCGTTGCTTTAGACAGAGGGAAAACTGTTGCGACAGCTAGCTCTATAGCAACGGTGGTGTCAACCGTTGCCAAAACCGTTATCTATTGGCACGCGAGCGGATGTCACGGTTGCTGAACCGTTCCAATACATCTATGGCAACGGTTGGCCTATCAATTGCAACGGTTTACCTGCTGTTGCCATAGGCCTATTTTCCAGTAGTGAGCCCTAATCCTCCATTTTTCCCTTTAATTCCTTTAATTACAGCCCCAAATTCATGAAATACTACCATAGAATTGTGTTTTAGGTCCAAAATCCTTACCTTAACGAAGTTCCCTTGAAATTCTCCTTCCAATTCGTCCAAAAGCTCTCAAGCCGAAGATAAAAATGGTGAAATAACCCAAAATTCGCGAAGGACTTCTTTTAATTCTTCTGTCCAGTTACTTTCGCATTTGCAGTACTACAGCCGCTTCTGCAGTACCGCATATGCGATTATTCTTCCGCTTCTGCGGAATCCACTTATCCAGCCAAAAATTGCATCTGCGACCGCGTCGTAGATGCGGTTACCCTTACCGCTTCTGCGGTCACTGCTCGCCTGGCCTCTTTTCCGCTTTTACGATAGCTCTTCCGCATGTGCGGCGCCGCACCTGCGGTCCCCAAACCGCAGGTGCGAAAACACCAGCAACAGCAAAACTTCAGCAGCTTTTAAACTTCAAAATGGTCCGATTGACCACCTGAAACTCACCCGAGTCCCCCGGGACCTCAACCAAAGGCACCAACATATCCAAAAACCTCATTCAAACTTGTTCCAATCATCAAAACACTTCAAACAACACTAAATCAACCAAAACACCTCGGATTCAAGCCTAGGTTTCAAAAAACTTCCAAATTCCGCTTTTGATCAAAAACCCAACCAAACTACGTCCGAATAACCTGAAATTTTGCACACACATCGCAAATCACATAACGAAGCTACTGCAATCTCGGAATTCCATTCCGGCCCCTATATCAAAATCTCGCCTATCAACCGGAAATCGCCAAAATACTAATTTTCGCCAATTCAAGCCTAATTCTACATCGGACATCACAAAAATATTTCGGACACACTCCTAAGTCCCAAATCACCTAACGAAGCTATCCGAGTCATAAAATCTGCATTCCGAGGTCGTTTACCAATAAGTCAAAACTTGGTCAAACCTTTAAATTTCAAGCTTCAGACTAAGAACTGTTCTTCCAAATTCATTCTGATTACCCTGAAAAATCAAAACCAACGATTCACACAAGTCATAATACATTACACGAGGCAAGTCACGCTCGAGAACTGGAGAGCAAAGTACAAAAGCTCAAAATGACCGGTCGGGTCATTACATTCTCCCTCCGTGAACCCTCGTGACGGCACCTAGTCTCTACGACTAGGTAAGCCTAACATTTTTGCGGAAAAGAAACAAAAACATGAAAACTAACAATTTAACAGGTAAATTTAATTAAGAAGTTTAGATGCCGCTCGGCATATACAATAAACACTCGAACTGAACATAAATGCTCCCAAAACACGAAATATCACGAGTCACAAGCTACAGAAGTAAATAGTGCTTCTAAACTCCAAAAAACCATCAACGAAGAAAATACTAGAAGTCTTTAGCTTAAGGTAGAATAGAGAGGGACTTCTAGATCTACGGACGCGGTAGATATACCTCAAAGTCTCTAAGATTGCCTCGCCTCACTGGAAATATGGCTGGGAAGAGGTACTTGGATCTGCACACGAAAAACATGTGTAGGAGAGAGCATGAGTACACCACAGTGGTACCCAGTAAGTGCCAAGCCTAACATTGGTCGAGTAGTGACGAGATCAGGTCAGGGCTCTACTGGAATATATGTATAATAAGATAAAAGAGTATGAGATATCGTAGTAAAGATAAATGCTAACAGTTAACGAAAATGAAATCACAGAAAAATAATAACTCAGTACATAGAGATAGCAACAGGAGATATCCCGAGATACCGTCCCGTAGTCCCAAACGTAAATGAACAGGGGATCTCCCGGGATACCATCCTGTAGTCGTAAACGTAAATATACAGCTCAATCAATATAAACAACAATTCAACAAGAAATTCTACAATTTAGATTAAATTCATATCAAAGAAGACAGGTAATTCTTACTCTAAACATGTTGCACAAAGTCCAGGTAGGCAATTAAGGCAGTTAAGATAGTTAAGGCACGTAAGCATGCTTTCCTAATCTAAACAGGATGGCTACATATACTAGTATTGACCAATTAAAGGAAAATATAGATTTTTACTTATTAGAAACGGGGTTTTTCAAAAAATAGCATGTGTACGCACTCGTCACTTCACGTACACGGCATTCATATATCAATAGTACCAAATCCTAAGGGGAGTTCCCCCACAAAAGCTTAGGCAAGACACTTACCTCGAACCAAGCTCAAATGAAATCATGCTCTTGCCACGTGCATCCAACTCCGAGCGGCCCAAATCTAATCAAATCAATTACATAATGTAAATATAACTACAAGCAACTAATTTAGAAAATGAATTCAAAGCAAAGGCTAGAAATAGGAAAACGCCCAAAAATCCTCCCCGAGCCCATGTTTCGGAATCGGGTAGAAGTCACAAAATATGAACACCCGTTCACTCACTAGTCTAACCATACCGAATTCACTCTAATCCGATACCAAAATCTCGATCAAAATCCCAATATTCGGCCTATGAACTTTTATCAAATTTTCCCAATTTTTCACCCCAAATCCGAAATTAAATGATGAAATTAAGCTTAGATTAATGGGATATAATCAAAATGGAGTTAGGAATCATTACTCACAAACTTCCTCCAAAAATCTCTCCAAATTTCGCCTTCTACCGAGCTCTCAATCAAATTTTGTAGTTATGAACTCAAACCCTCGATCTCTCTCCCATCTGCCCAGTGATTTCCTCTTATGTTCTCCTAGGACCGCATCAGCGGTCCTGTATTTGCGGAAGAATCATCGTAAGTGCGAAATCCACTTAACTGGGCTGGGCCGCATCAGCGGGCACTGGGCCGCATCTGCGAGCCCGCTTCTGCGGTCCCCCAGCCGAACCTGCGATCCCAACTGACAAGGCCTAAATCCACATCCACGGCTCCTTAGCTGCTTCTACGGCTCCGCACCTACGGTCCAAAATGCGCAGGTGCAAAAACAAAAGGTGCTGCAACTTCAGCAAAATGCATAAGTCCCAAACCAATCTGTTAAGCATCTGAAACTCACCCGAGGCCACCAGGACCTCAACCAAACATACCAACCAATCCTAAAACATCATGCGATCTTATTCAAGCCCTCAAATCACATCAACCAACGCTAAAACAACGAATCACCCTCCAATCAGAACTTGATGAACTTGAAATTTCAAAATTCTACAACCGATGCCGAAATCGACCAAACCACGTCCGATTGACCCCAAATTTTTCACATAAGTCATATTCAACACTACGGGCCTACTCCAACTTCCGAAACCGGATTCCGACCCCGATATCAAAAATTCTACTATCGGCCCGAAACTCCAAAAATTTGACTTTCGCCATTTCAAGCCTAAATGAGCTACATACCTCAAAATACAATTTGAACATGCCCCTTAGCCCAAAATCACCCAACGGAGCTAATGTAATTGACGGAATTCCATTCCGGAGCCGTCTACACACTGTTCGGACTACGGTCCAAATTCTAAAACTTTAGCTCTCATATAGGGACTAAGTGTCCCAAAACACTCCGAAACTCAAAACGAATCATCCCGACAAATCACAATAGCAGAAAATAGATTTGGGGAAGTTGTTAATATGGGATCGAGGCGTTAATTCTCAAAATGACTGGTCGGGTTGTTACATCAGCGCCCTAGACAGTGCAAGGCACTGTAGTTTTGGCGCCTCTAATGGCGCCTTGCAAGGTTATTTTGGTGCTGTGGCGATCCCTCATGACGGAAAGGTTTATTCGAGATATTTTTATTTTCCTCCTCAATTTTGGGACGTTTTCACTTATTTAAAAGCCCTACCTCGTTCCCCCACACCCCAAACACAAAAGCCTACTCTAGAAAGGGGAGCTCTCAAGAACCCAACTTCCCCAAGGTCCCTCCATCATCCAAGTTATAATGATGATTCTAAGTTAATTTCAATTTTCCAACACCTTATTAGCATGGGTAAATCCTTCCAATCATTAGATATTCAATCGAGACACCATTGTTGAGAAAGGAAACCCTAGAAACTCGAATTCAAGAGGAGTGAACTTCGAAAAGGTAATGCTTCTACTCCCTAATCGTTATAACTATGAATGGATGAGTTTTTGGTAGGGTAGTAAATGGGTTTGATAAAGAGAACCATGAGAACTATGCTAGGGTTTTGGATTGTTGACTTAGGATTGTTGTAAACATTATGGTGATGAGAAATGGTGTTAGTTACATCTATCTGGGATTGTAGAATCACCTAGAAGTAGTACAATGAGAACTTGGTTAAGAATAGACCAATTACAATGGAGTATGAGGGTTTACGGCCATAAGGTGTTTGATAAAGTGCGTAAGTGACTAAATCATGAGCATTAATGCTAATAATGGTTCCTCTTGATATATATTGCAATAGATTATCGTTGAAAGAGGCGACGAAACATTGTGATATTTTTAAAAGGGCAGACTCAAGGTATGTGAGGCTAACTTTATATGTCTGGTAATGTTAATGATTCTCCCTACGCTATGTTCTTTTACAACGTTATTAATTGCCTCGGAGATATAGCTAAGCCTAGTTCCTTGAATAGTTGCAAAACTTCGATTCTCTAGCTTCATAACTAGTTCATGACTTTCATTTTGAACGTTGTGAGCTCGGTGCCTATTCAATAAAGACTTGGGTTTGATGCCCCCGAGTCTTAGTATAGATTACTCAGTATGTCATAAATAATTGAAGTTTCAGTATTCATAATTAGTTCAAGAATACATGTCTCAGTCTAGTCCTATTCGGTATTCCAGTATTATGTAACTCAGTGTGATTCAGCATTCATGTAACTCAGTGTGATTCAGTATTTCAAAATCATGTATTGCAGTATGATTATCAGTTCCTGATTTTAAATCCCTAAATGTTGAACACCTGTATTTTGGCCTGACGATGCAGTTTATGCTATATGCATCTTTGGGCCTGAGGCTGCAGTTATGTATACATTTACTTGGGCCCAAGGCTGCAATTTCTGCCCATATATATTGGGCCTAAGGCCGTAGTTTAATATTCAGATAAACAGGTTGTTTATCATTCAAAAGAGGGAGTATTCATATCCTTGCTTCCTTTGTTCAGTTCAGTTATTATTTCAGTTTCACTATCAGGAGTTATCATTTCATTTATCAGTTACTCCCTCCGTTCCAATTTATGTGAACATGTTTGACTGGGCACGGAGTTTAAGAAAAAATGAAGACTTTTGAAATTTGTGGTCCTAAACAAGTCAAAAAGGGGCCCAGAGTATTTGTGTGGTTATAAAAGATTCTCATTAAGGGTAGAATTGTAAGTTTAAGTTAAATTGATACCAAATTTAGAAAGGGATCATTCTTTTTGGAATGGACCAAAAAGGAAATAGATTCACATAAACTGAAATGGAGGGAGTATTAATTATCATTTCAGTTTTAATTTTAGCAATTATCATTTCAGTTTTATGTTATCAGTTCTCACTTATTGGCATAGTTTCAGTTTCAGCATTTACAGTTCTTTCTTTCAATTTTTTTGCATACGAGTGCAATTTAAATGTACTGATGTCCCTTTTGCCTGGGCCCTGCATCTCACGATGCAAGTAATGATTTACAGGTTGACGATTCAAAGTGCTAGGATTCTCGTACCAGCTATTTGGTGAGCCCCGATTCTTTCGGGCGGTATCATCACTTTGTAGTCTTTCAGTATATACAGATAGTCAATGTTTTTGTTACTTCATTAGAGGCTTCATAGATTAGACTAACAGTTAGAAAGAGTCACGTGATTTTTATGTTAAGCAATATTGACTACAGATATGTTTCAGACTTGTATTAATGTTTCCACACTTTGATTTATATCATTCAGAGTTTTAGTATATCAGCACGTGTTAGTTTATTTTCCGCATTCAGTATGTTATTATATCACATGTTGATTCAGCCAGCCAGTTGGTTCGCTCGATCACATTTAGTTAGGCACTGGGTGTCATGTTACGTCTAGGCCAGGTTCGGGGCGTGACGGCTATGATATCTGTTATATGTTGGGGTGACGCATGTGCGAGGTGATGAGCGTACATACGTGCACCATAGTTATTCATGATCCGTATTGGCTTTAGGCTATTATGTACTTTGTCTTGCTATCATGCTTCTTTGATACCATTTTTTATCCACTTGTATTACTGCATGAGCTTATTCATGATAAAAATCATGTCTAGGCTATATGATTATCTGTTTGAGACATTATAGGGCTATTTTTGCTATGTTTAGCTGGTTATCTTAAATGAAGTTATATTTTCAATCATGATATTATATCTCTGTCTCTGTCACTCTTTAGATGTTATATCATATGTTATTGATGTCCTTATTTGTGTGACACGGGTTTGAACTGAGGTGTGGCACGTTGGTATATTTCGTATGGTATTTTTAATTATGGTACTGTGAGATATGAGCATGTTAATACTTGATTGGATTGATGATTGATCTTGGGCCATAGAGCCGTGTTGATATTGATTGTGAGGTGACGTTTACGTCCAGGCCCAATATTGGCTGAGTGTCATTGCTTGTCGAGTATTGATATTAATTGTGAGTGAATGTTGTATCAGGTCCCATATTGGGATGAGTGATATTGATCGTTGACTTGTGATCCGATCAGCGCTTGGGCTAAGATCCGCCCCTATGTAGTCAGGTATAATCCCGTGAGTGCAGACACTTGATATGTGCTTAGTGAGGGGCTTATGCCAGGCCCCATACAATGCCCAATGTGAGTGTCTCTGATGATTCAGGGGCTTTGAGCTAGGCATTGTAAGCGTGCTGAGAGTATGATTTAAGGGTATTTGTGCCAGGTATTATGTATGTGCTGAGATTGTGTTTACTTGATGATTAAACTGTTATGTTGTTGATTTTAGCATGAGTACTTGTCATGCAGGCATAGAGTTGCATTTTTCTCATGCTATTAATATTTGATGTCTTTAAAATCGATGTTTTGAATGATATATTTGAAAATATGCTTATTTTTCTCTTAATGTGATAGAGTCGAACTAGATATTATTGAGCTACTTTACCTTTTGTTACTATTATGTTGTCATTGTTGTTGTTGGCAATTGAAATTGAGTAATTGAACCTTGCCAAGCTCGTCAGTTCTTTCAGCCCGAGGTTACACTTGTTACTTATTGAGTAAATGGAGTCGGTTGTACTCATACTAAATTCTCCACTTCGTGCAGATCTAGGTGTTTTTCATTATGGTAGTTGCTTGTGAGTCGTATTCGAACTAGTTGGAGATTTCGAGGTAGCAATGTTCTTCCATTCGCATGCCTTGAAGTCCCCCTTTTATGTCTTGTTATTACTGTTTGGTCTTTCAGACAGTATTATATTTTTTTTCATACTTTGTATTTTTGCTTATTCCGTAGAGCTCATGCACTCGATGACACTAGATTTTGGGATGGTTTTCAGTTGTATTGCTATTATGACTGCAGTTATTTATGTTATTCTGTTATTGAGATTATTTCATACTATTGTTGAACTTTATTTCTGCATATTGGTTGTTGTCTTGCCTAGCAAGTAGTGTTAGGCATCATCATGGCTCCGGTGGATTTTGGGTCAAGACTATTTGGTATCAAAGCTAGGCTTCATAGGTCTCACGAGTCATGCACAAGTCTAGTAGAGTTTGACAGATCGGTATGGAGATGTCTACTTATCTTTGATAGGCTACAGGGCTATTAAAAAAACTTCTCTTTCTTTCATTCTCTATCATGCGAATTTATTTATCCCTAAGTCTAAATCTTTGTCTTTTTATTCTCTCACAGATGGTGAGGACACGTACTTCTGGTATAGTTGATTAGGCGCCAATGCCCCAGACCAAGGCCACGAGAGGCCAATGCCGAGGCAGGGGCAGGGGTAGAGCATGCGCCGCACCTAGGGGCCTTGCTCGAGCAGCTGCTGTGGAGCTACCAGTAGCTCTTATTGAGAAGTAGATTCCTAACTATGTTGAATCAATGGGACCATCTCAGGTTTCCCAGGGTTTACTTGCTACACTAAATTTTTAGGATGCTTTGGGCTGTAATGTTGGTTTGTTCGAGAGTTTGGCTTAGGAAGAGATGAACCTATTTGCAAGTTGAGGGGTCACGGGACCACGTTAGCCTCGGCAAAAATCTTGTATAAATATTTTACATATATATGTACATATATATGGGACCCCCTAAATATTTTACCACTGCCCCCAGATACAAAAACACAAATGGTAGAAGTGGTTGCTTTAGGCTCTTAATTTCCCTCCTTTGTTGGATGACGTGGGTTCGAATCAATCTTTTTTTTGAATTCAATTATAGCTTAGTACTAATACATAATAGTCAACTTAATTAATTTTTTTTCAATTTCCTCCCTTAAAATTAAAAGCCTCAAATTGTAACTTATCCCTACAAATAGAAAAACACAGATACTTCTACAACAATCTTCTTCAACTCCAACTCGGCAATGGCAACTAAGAGTTTGAGACTCTTCTTCAATTCTTTGACTATTAGCATATCTTTAATCTTGATTTCTTTAGTACTTTTTGGATAATTTAAAGTTTGAACACCCTTTTGATCATGGATCCCTTTTTTCATTAAAAACTAGAAATTTTAAAGTGTGAAACGAGCTTAATCAAACACCTTCCCTTTCCACATCACCTATTTTGCAAAGAAATCTCTCTCTATGTTATGTACTTTCTTTTTCTTTAGAGCTATTTTTTGTTTATACTTGGATGGTAAGACATCATAATTATTAAGTTCTTAAGGAGTTGCACGCCGAATTTTATCGCTAGTGATTAGGCTGGGGAATTTGGGCTTAGGCTGGGGAATTTTAGTGCTCAAATCCTGGGTCCACTTTTGGGCTCAAGCTGGGGAATTTTCTACTGTACCAACTACTTCCTAGGTAGGGAGCAGAGCACAGACTCCAGTTACTCGTAATCCAAAGCATATAGCCCATAGTTATCAAACCCCCGCACAATTACCAGTTGAGGGAGTTCAGCCTATTATTGTCTTGCAATCTGAGAATAGCCCTGTAATGCCAAATGATGAGCTGAAGAGGCTAGATAAGTTCACAAAGTTTCATCCTCCTTACTTCAGCGGTACACCTTCAGAGGATGCCCGAGAGTTCTTGGATCATTGTCACGATAGTCTTTGCAATTTGGGACTAGTTGAGTCCAATGAAGTTGACTTCACCACCTTCCAAATAGTGGGTCCGGCCAAAAGGTGGTGACAGGTTTATGAGCTGGCCATACTAGAAGGATCATCTCCTTTTACTTGGGCTCAGTTCTCTAGGGTCGTTTTGGAGAAGTTTGTACCCCTCACCAGAAGGGAGGAGTTGTAGAGACAGTTTGAGCATATTCAGTAGGGTCAGATATCAGTCACTGATTATGAGATGAGATTTGCAGAGTTATCCCATCATGCTACTATTTTGATTCCATATGAGGAGGAGAGAGTGAGGAGATTCATTGATAGTCTTCACCCCAGTATTCGCCTTCCCATGGCTAGAGAGGCAGAGACCAAGACTTCATTTCACCAAGTTGTAGAGATAGCGCATCATATTGAGTTCATCCACAGTGATACTAGAGAGTTGATGCAAGGTAAGGACAAGTGGTTCTGACATTCAGGTAGCTTTGGTGGTGCCTTACCCGGAGGCCAAGATCGATTTGGGAGAGTCCATTCTAGCAGTTCACTTTATCATACACCACCAGTCAGTTGAGGAGCTTCTGTGTAGTCTATATTCAGTGCACATCATGCTCCATCTATTCAGGGTTCATCAGTACTAGGTTCTTCTGGTGGGTATTCTGGCTCGTAGGGTCTGCCTCAGGCCCTGTAGTCATTTTCAATAAAAGGTTGCTATGAGTTTAGGGACTTGGGGAATGTCAGGAAATACTGCCCCTATTTTCATAGAGGTTCAGGGTGGCAGGGAGGTCAGACTATGATTCTTGTGCCGGTTGCTACACTACTCGCTCAGCCATCTCAGGGTGGAGTCATCCAAGACGTTATTATGCTAGAGAGGGAGCTCAGTCTAGTGGAGGTCAGACCAGATGCTATGCATTCCTAGGGAGGATGGAGGCTATTACTTTTGATGTTGTTATTACACGTATTGTTTCTGTGTGCCACAGAGATGCTTCGGTATTACTTGATCCTGACTCTACTTATTCATATATGTCACCATACTGTTCTTCTTGTCTGGATATGCCACGTGACGCGCTTGCTACTCCTGTTTATGTATATATGCTGGTTGGGTATTTCATTATAGTGGATCGAGTTTATCGGTCCTGTGTGGTCACTATATGTGATTTTGAGATAAGGGCAGATTTTCTATTGTTAGATGTGGTGGATTTTGATGTGCTCCTGGTATGGATTGGATATCTTCGTACCATGTTATTCTCGATTGTCACGCTAAGACCGTGGCATTTTCTATGTCGGGTTTGTCGAGGTTGGAATGGAAGGGTTCTCTTGGTTGCACTGCTAACAGACTTATCTTATTTTTGAAGGCTAAGGGATGTTTGGTGTATCTAGACATTTTTTTACAGAAGTTAGTGTTAATACTTCTACTGTTGAGTTTCTTCCAGTAGTAAGGAAGTATCCATATGTGTTTTCTGCAGACATACCGGGCATCCCACCCAACAGGGATATTGATTTTGGCATTTATTTGACATTCAGCCTATTTATATTTTACCATACATATGGCTCTTGCTGAGTTGAAGAAATTAAAGGAGCATCTATAAGAGTTTCTTGTAAGGCCCCGTGAAATTTTTACTCAAAACCCCGAAATCTCGTAGTGCCTAGTTAGGAATATGTGTTAGAAATTTATAAAACGCGCGGTTTGAACTTTTTGGATTGATTTATGCATTAAAAAGTTAAGGAAAAATGTTTTTCAGAAGAGCGAGTTTCTGCGGCCCATTATGCTGCCTTATAATAACAATGCGCACCGCATAGTTGCCGCAGAGTGAGGCAGAATGTTGGCTAATTTTGAGGACAACTATGCGGCCAATTATGCGATCGCATAATCGATATGCGGGCCGCATAGTCGTCGCGTGGCCTCCTTGGGATTTTTGCGAAGGGCAGTTCTGCGGTGCATTATGCGACCGCAGAACAGGTATGCGGACCGCATATTGGTCGCATATCCGGGCAGAATATTCAAGCCTTAAGGGCTACTTTTGCGGTCCCTTTTGCGGGATGCATATCAGTTATGCGGTCGCATATGCGACCGCAGATTGAGTCGGGGCTCCTATTTTCTAACTTTTGAAACCCGACCCCATCTCATTAAAAACACCCCCCTTAGACCATATTGTGCTATTTTTTGCTACATTTAGAGTGAGAAAAAGAGTTCTAGAGGGAGAAAGTGATCCTCACCAAGTCACTATTCAATCCTTACCCAATATTTAAAGATTATCAAGTAAAGCTATTAAGCCTCCATCCTAAGAGGTAAGAACTTGTGCCCTTTGATTTCGAAAATTCCTACTAAAATGAGTAATTAACAAGTGGGTTCATGGGTATAAGGATTGATTATCTTGCATGCATGTATGATAAAAGAGTATGGAGAGATTGTGAGCTAAAAATGTAACGAGTGGGCTGTAGAATAATAGAATCTTTCACAAAAAGGTCTAAAAATCATAATGCACACTTAGTGCTTAATAATATACTCAAATGAGCTAGAATCTTGATCATCTCTCTAATTTTTGGTTCAACTTGTAATTCTCATGAAATAGATCGAAGTTGCTAAGAGTTTCGGAATTTTCGTGAGAATTTAAGGAAAGCTCTATTGAGGTATGTACGGCTAAAAACCCCTCTTCTTAGAAATTGAGCTCCCTTGGTGTCCATGCAAATGTTGTAAGTTCCGAAATTGATTGATGTAATGCTTTCTATTTCAAATGAAATGGTGTTGCAAGAATATATGTGAAAGGTGTGCCTCAGTGTTTCCAATATGCTATTTTTGGTAATTTAAGGATGTGTGAAGAATGTGAACCATGTGCCAAAATGCCTAGATTTCAAGTCAAGTATAAATTGAGATTGTTATGCCGAACTATGTGTAATCCTCTCTATGCTTACAACTTGAATTGCTCTCGTATGTGCTTATTATCTTAAAATGCAAGGTTAATGTCGAAAGTGGAAATGATGTGAAATGTAGGGGAAAGAGTTGAGTTGTGAAATGTGGCCTAGTGCCAAGTATGATGTGATAATTGTGGCCCCAAGTGCCGATGAACTGATATATGTGGGAAAAAACTTGAGATGAAATGATTGTTGAAAGAGGAAAGACATCTTGGTAAGACGGCCTAGCCGATCGGGCCGTGATCGGACGTCATGCCGCACACATGGTGGTACTGTGTTGATATTGAAATCGGATAGTGTGAATGAAATTGTGATTGAGGTACATGTCTCAGATGAGGCAACCTAGCCGATCGGGTCGTGATCGGACTCCGCGCAAGAGAGCGGTGGTATTTGTGAAAGAGGATGTATCAGTATTTAATTGTCCCAACCTAAAGCTATGGGAATTATATGAAAGCTATGTGATCCCTTTATTTGATGATGTGGTGATTGTTTAAAGCGTTTGTTGATCCTTATGATCTCCTTATTCTTGTATGGTTGTTCTTTCTAATGAGATGGTGTTTAGTTATACATACTAGTACTATTCCACGGTACTAACGTCCCTTTTGCCGGGGACGCTACATCTTTGAATGGATGTAGGTGGCTCCGTAGTAGACAGTGCCGGTCGCAGATAGCAGAGCACCCTCCTCTCAGCAGTCTTGGTGAGCCCTTTTCTTCCAGGGGTTATGCAGTATATCTTCTGTTATAAATTACCACATTTTGAGGTATAGCCGGGGCCTTGTTGCCGGCATGATCATAACTGTCTTTTGTATCTTTAGAGGCTCCGTAGATGGTTGTGTGAGTTATGTACGGGTGTTGGATGGGTCGTTGGACTGTGTTATAGTTCTAAACTCTTGTTCTTCTAAACTGTGTCTGTATGAAGTTTAGGAAACTTAACTATGGTTAAGGGTTGTAATATAAAATGAACTAGCAATGTTATATGTACGATCCTTCCTACTATCTAATTAAATGAAAGCATGGTTTCTTGATTATAGGGAGTTGGGTAGAAAGTGTCCAAAAGGCTTGCTCAGTCGGGTTCACTCGATTGAGCGTCGGTCGTGCCTCCCAAGGTTGGGGCGTGCCATTTCTGGATAAGGCGTTCATCAGGCCTAATGTGTCACCTTGGGGTGTGCTGGTGTTGTTTGTAAAGAAGAATGATGGGCTATGAGAATGTGTATTGATTACTAGCGGTTGAACAAGGTTACCATCAAGAACAAGTATCTACTTATGAGCACGTGATTTTTGCCCTATATGAATTACTCCTATAAAATCCAAGAAAATAGATTTTTTTTTTCAATTATTTGCCATTTTATAGGATTTTTGTAGGATTCTATTAATTGTTTGCATTTTGTGCACGTTTAATTTCCATTAAAAATCATGAAAAATACCAAAAATACCATGCATTGCATTTAGGTTGTGTTTGTTACATTTTTAAGGTTAATTAGTTGGTTATTTGTTTTATTTAAAATTGAAAATTCACAAAAAGGTTCATTTTTGCATTTTTAGCTTTAATTTTAGAATAGTAGTTTTCTCTTTTAATTTTTGATCAAGGAATTTTTATAATTTTTAGGAAATTGATTAGTTTTATAATCTAGATTAACTTAGGATTTAATTTAGATTTTTTTTAAAGAAAAGAAAAGAAAAGAAAATAAAAAAAGAAAGGGAAATAAAGAATTGGATAAAGGGGAGGTTTGTTTAATTTCATTGGGCCAAAGAGCTGAAGCCCAAACAATATTTGCCCAGATCTGCCCCAAACATACCCTAGACCCGCCCCAAAATCCAAGCCCAATACCCAAATACCCGGTCCAGGCCCCCTACAACCAAAACGATCCCGCTTCATCCCTTATCATCACAGCCGTTGGATTTTGATAATCCAACGGCCCGGAACTCATCACCCCCCAACTATATAACTATCCAAACGCCCCCCTCCCCCCATACCCATCGAACCCCCCTCATTCCATCTCTATCGTTTGAGAGTCCAAACCCTAGCTGCCCAAGTTCCCTCGCTGGCGCCGCCTCCCTCCGCTGCCGGAAATCGCCCACGGCGGCGGACCACCTCCAAACACCACCAAAATTACACCCTATAATCCCCGTCCTCTCCTCTTTCCGAATCCCAAAATAGTTTCCCTCGAAGCCCTCTCGAACCCTCCAATTTTAGATCTAGATTCAGAGTCCCAAAACCCTAAATCACCCAAATGACCTCAAATTCACACCATATAACCCCTAGCCTTCCCCCACCACTGTCTCACTATTGATGGCCCAAAAATCCCGGCCAAACTCCTCGAATTTTAAGTCTCAGATTCGTCAAATCCTAGTTTCTCCCTTTCTGATTTTCCGGTCGATTGATTGGTCAAGTGAACCCAAAACATCCATTAGTCGACTGTTCTTGTTAAGAACAGTCGATTAATGGTAGTTCAAGTTCATTTCTGCCTTGCTAAGTTTGGTCAAGCTCATAGTGGGTCCAGTTTGCAACAAACATAGGTAATCCTTTTTGCTTTAATTCTGTTCGTTTTTCTCTTTTCTTTTCCAGTTCCTTCTCTTGGTTTGCTCATAATAATTTCAATTCTGTTTAGTTGCATTTTAGGTTTTATGTGTTATTTGTTTTGTTTTGTATTTAGGGCTTCAAATTAGGATTTCATCACAATTCTAAGGTCAATCTAGTCCGTTGCATGAAATAATTTTGTTCCGATAGTAATTTCTGATTTCAGTTTATGTTAGAAGAACTTAGATGTAGTTCAAGGTTCAAATTGCATTGTTGTTGGTTATTTGAGCATGTTTAGTTAATAATTCTATTTTAGAATGAATCAATTTATCCATTCTAGTTGCCAGAAGCATTCCAGTATTTGTGCAAGTTCCATTTAGGTTTCATTGTGCAGCTTAGTTCATTATAAATTGGTTTCATGTTAGAAGTTTAGGATCATTAACCAGTTTTCAGATACTCCTTTCAACTTTGAATTTTGTTTGCTTTCAATCCGTTTGTAGATATTAGTTTGCTTGTTTTCTGTTTGCCTAGTTATTAATTGATAGGAAATCCTAGGGTGATAATTGAGCAATTGAAAACTTAGAGGGTCAATTTGAGATTAGAAGATCAGATTTCTTTTAGGAAACTTCTAGAATCTGGGGCAGCTGGCACAATTTTGGCCAGCACAAATGCTGGAGCCAATTAAAGGCTTCCAGCTGTCCCAATTCTGTTAAGAGAGATGCCTTGTGAGGGAATAATTCCCATTCTGTTTTCAGCAGCACATGGCACCCCTTTAGGGCTATATATAGAGACCCTCTCCTTCACAAAAAATAAGAATTGGCACTCTGAAAAATACCCTGAAAATACCTAAAAGTTTTCTGCATTCTTATCATCAAATTTGGCTCGAACTACTTCCTGATCTTTCTTTTAGAACTTAAAAAGTTTTCATGGGAATTTTTGGTCTTCTAAGCTGAAACTTGGCTGGTCATTGAAGCTGTTGTTTTGATTTTCACTACTGTTTTTTGCTGCTGGCCTGTTATTTGCTTGTTCATCTTGGCTGACCACAGGATCTTCTTTTCTTTTGTTGCTGTACCCAGGTACTTTTGAACTCTGGATGTCCATGGGAATTCAAAAATGTTATCAGCATGTGTAGAATGTTTTTCTACTGAAATCATGTTCATGTTTTGTTAAAGTTCCATTTCAGATCTTAAGTCTTAACTTTATTTTATGTATTTCCTCTCATTTCTTTTCGTTTCACTGTTTTCCTGTATTCTGTCTTTAAATCTGTTTAAGATCTCAGATCTAGTACGGTGGTTTGTGACCTGGCCAAGGATCTTCTTGCTTGCATAGTTGTTCTAGTTTTTTTAGTGATGTTGAAAAGCCATGACGATGAGTGTTATTCTTTGTGTCCAGATTTCATCTTTTCATTTAAATAGTTTAAAAAATGCTAAACAAGGATTCTGTTATTAGTTTAGAATTACGTCTTTCATGAAAAAGGGTTGTATGGCTAATGATATGCGATTAGTTAGGGATTTCAGTTAGTGTTGTACTAATACTGCCGATTAGATAAAATTTGTAATACGTAGTCAAACATCTTTGATTCCTAGAATTTGTGTAATGGCTATTAGTTGTAATCATAAGGACAACAGGTTTCAAAAACAAATTGGGCCAAAAGTGGGCCTAGATGGATGGCCTGGTCTGGATCACCTTTGGTGTGGTTCTGGACTTTTTTATTGCACACTAGGCTCAATTTCAGGGCCCAAACCGTGTCAGCATTTGTATTTCCTTAAATTTTACAATAATCGTGAGCAAATAGCTCATTGGGCCTCCTGCAGATTTAATTCGCTATAGTGTGGAGTTGGGCCTGGCATTTATTGGCCCATTTGGGGCTAAACAACAGTCTGCCCTGGTTTCATTTTGGGCTCTGTTTGGAGCGCAATCTCCTTAAAACAGTTATGGGCCTAAGGCTAGCCTTAACTTCAACACAGATTAAAATCTAAACCTCTTTTAGGCTACTTTAGTTAAATATAATTCTTAAAAAATGGAGTGAGGTGTGCCATCCTAATTAAATCACCTTTGGCCCTCACCAATATTATGACTAGATATTAAAAATGGATATTCGTAGAAAAGCCTTTAGGCGCGTTTAAAATACAATTGTGATTGTGTACACGTTCGCGTGACATAATTACGATTCTAAAAACAAAATCGGAGTATGCGTTAGCGCAACTTCGACCAAACTTTCTTAATAATAATAAAGCGTTATTAATTGTGGACACGTTCGTGTGACATGATTTTCGACGCGCCAAACAAATGGGTACACGTGCGCATGACCTGTTTTAAAGATAATTTCTTAATTAAAAGGGGCAAATGCACATAGGTTCTAAAATCGGTAATTAAACAATTTAATTAAGCCAAGTGTAATCAAAGCGACCGTGCTAGAACCACGGAACTCGGAAATGCCTAACACCTTCTCCCGGGTTAACAGAATTCCTTACCCGGATTTCTGTGTTTCGCAGACATTAAAACAGAGTCAAATCTCCTCGATTCGGGATTCTAAACCGGTGACTTGGGACACCATTAACAATCCCAAGTAGCGACTCTGATCTTAAATAATAATCCTGTTTCTATTGTCACTTAAATTGGAAAAATTCTCTTATATCCCTTCCCGGGGTAGTAAAAAGGAGGTGTGACACTACTTCCGTGCATTGATAATTTATTTGAGCTACTTCAAGGTGCTTGGGTATTCTCAACCATTGCCTTGAAATTGGGGTATCAATTGTTGAAGATTAGGGCTTCGTATATCCCTAAGACGGCTTTCAGGACTTGTTATGGGCATTATGATTTTTTGGTGATGACTTTTGGGTTGACTAATGCCCCAGCAGCCTACATGCATTTGATGAACAATGTGTTCTATCCTTATATGGATTCTTTCATCATTGTGTTCATTGATGATATATTGGTGTATTCCCGTAGTAAGGTGGAGCACGAGCAGCATTTGAGGATTGTGCTTTAGACTTTGAGGGAAGAAGTTGTATGCTAAGTTCTCCAAGTGTGATTTTTGGTTGGACTCGGTGGCATTCTTTGGCCACATGGTGTCTAGTGTTGTAATCAAGGTGGATCTAAAAAAGATTAAGGTAGTTCATAATTAGCCCAGGCCATCTACCGCTACTAAGATCAGGAGTTTCTTAGGTTTAGCTGGCTACTATCACCGCTCTGTAGAGGAATTTTCATCTATCGCAGCTCTATTGACCAAGTTGACTTAGAGTGGTGCTTTGTTCATATGGTCTGACGAGTGTGAAGAGAGCTTTTAAAAGCTCAAGACTGATTTGACTACGGCTCCAATTTTAGTATTGCGCTCAGGATCGAGGTCGTATACAGTCTATTGTGATTCTTCGTATGTTGGTCGTGGGTGCGCGTTGATGCAGGACGGTCGGGTGATTGCCTATGCGTCGTGCCAATTAAAGCTCCATGAGAAGAATTATTTGGTTCATGATTTGGAGTTAGCCGTTGTTGTGCACACGCTCAAGATTTAGAGGCACTACTTATATGCGTGTCTTGTGAGGTGTATATGGATCTTCAGCATATTTTCAAGCAAAATAATTTGAACTATACGTAGAAGAGGTTGTTGGATTTATTGAAGGATTATGATATTACTGTCGCATATCACCTAGGGAAGTAAAATGTGGTAGCGGATGTCTTGGTTTAGAAGGCAGAGAGTATGGGGAATCTGGCATTTGTTCCAGCTATGGAGCGACCTTTGGCTATGGATGTTCACGTGTTGGCTAACAAGTTTGTGAGATTGGATATTTCTTAGCCTATCAGGGTTCTCACTTGTGTTGTTGCACAGTCATCCTTGTTTGAGAGCATCAAGGCTCGCCAGTATGATAATCCCCATTTGTTTGTCCTTAAGGGCATGTTGCAGCAAAGTGGTGCTAAGGAGGTGTCGATGATGATGGTATGTTGCGACGGCAGGGTCAGATTTGTGTTCCTTATGTGGATGGGTTGAGCGAGTTGATTCTTGAAGAGGCTCATAATTGTGGTATTCTATTCATCCAAGTGCTACGAAGATATATCGTGATCTGAAACAACATTATTGGTGGCGGAGAATGAAGAAGTACATTGTTGGATATGTTATGCGGTATTTAAATATATAGCAGGTCAGGTATGAGATCAGAGACAAGTGGTTTGTTTCACTAGATTGAGATGCTGGAGTGGAAGTGGGAGCGCATACTATGGATTTTGTGGTAGGATTGCCATAGACATTGAGGAGATTTGACGTTGTTTGGGTTATTGTGGACAGACTGACCAATTCTACACATTTCATTTCAGTTATGACTTCCTACACTTCGGAGCAATTGGCTAAGTCTACATTAGAGAGATTGTCCGCTCGCATGGTGTGCCAGTGTTTGTCATCTCATATCGAGGCACTAAGTTTACTTCACACTTCTGGAGAGTCATTCAGCGTGATTTGGGCACGCAGGTTGAGTTGAGTACTGCATTTCACCCTCAGACCGTTAGTCAGTTCGAGCAAACCATTTAGATTTTGTAAGATATGTTGAAAGCATATGCTAATTGATTTTGAAGGCCATTGGGATTAGTTTCTACCATCAGCGGAGTTTTTATACAAAAATAGCTACCAGTCGAGCATCCAAATGGCTCCGTATGAGGTCTTATAAGGGAGGTGATGTCGTTCTCCGGCTGGTCTGTTTGAGTCTGGTAAAGCTAGATTGCTGGCCACAAATTTGACTCATGTTGCTTTGAAGAAGGTGAAATTTATTCAGGAGCAGCTTCGTATAGTGCATTCCAGGCAAAAAAGTTATGCTAATAGGAAGGGTCATGATATAGCTTTCGTGGAGAGTGAGAAGTTCTTCTCCGAGTTTTGTCTATGAAGCGCGTGATGAGATTTAGGAAGAAAGGTAAGTTGAGCCCTTGGTACATTGGTCCATTTAAGGTATTAGAGAGAATGGGTGAGGTGGCCCACAGACTTGCTTTGACATCCAACCTGTCGGGTGTTCATCCGATGTTTCATGTTTTTATGCTTCAGATTATTATGAGGATCAGTCAGATGTGTTGGATTTCAGTACAATGCATTTGTATGAGAATCTAGCTTACGAAGAAGAGTCGGTGGCCATCTTGGATAGGCAGGTTTGAAAGCTAAGGTCTAATGATATTGCATTAGTGAGGGTTCAGTGGAGAGGTCAATCTGGTTGATGAGGCGACTTGGGAGACCAAGCATGATATGTGGAGCGGATATCCTCATCTCTTCTGACATCCTATGTATGATTCTAAACTCGTTCGATAAGGAAGGTTTATAAAAGAGGGGGAGAGTGTAATAATCCGGCCGGTCGTTTTATGTATTTAAGCCTTTTTTTCTATTTGATGCTTCTTGTATGCTTCATTGTTGTTTAGTGACGTGCGGGAATGGTTGGTTTGGTTCCGGGATGATTTTTTACTGAATTGGAACATTTAGTTATATTATTAAAATCTTAAGTTGTAAGAGTTAACCAATGTTTAACTTTTGTGAAGACGACCTCGGATTGGTGATTTAATGGTTCCAATATGTTCGTATGGTGATTTTTGAATTGGGCATACATCCGAATTCGGATTTGAAGTTTCTTAGGATGTTTTGGCTCTAATTGTCGAAAGTTGGAATTGAAGATTTGGAAAGTTTATACGTTTGAACGAGAGTTGACTTTGATGATACAAGATTCGGATTATTGTTTTGAAACTTGAAATAGGTTTGTTATGTCATTTAAGACTTTTGTGCAAAGTTTCGATGTAATCTAGAATGGTTAGGCATGAATCAGACACTTGGTTTGAAGTTTAGAAGCTTATGAATTTAAGAGAAGTTTGATCCTTGATTCGTTTCTAGTTTGATCCTTGATTCGTATATATGATGGTGTCATATATGTTTGAAGGCTTTGAATAAGTTCGGTTAGTGTTTATGGACTCGTTAGTATGATTGAACAGGGTCCCCGATGGCTCAAGAGAGTTCAAATCACCCGGAGCTTGTTTAAGTTTCTAGATTTTTTGGTGGTGTCTGGTGTGCTTCACAATTGCGGAGCTGCTCTCGCTATCGTGGGGAGTTATTTTAAGGCAGTTGTGTATTGTTCTTCGCGTTCGCGGATAGGAGGTTGCATTCGCGATGGATTGTGGTCAGTGGCATCATGTTCGTGCTACAGTGCTCGCATTCGCGTAGAGGTGAGGCAGATTGGAGTTGGATGAGGGATTGACCTTCGCAATCGCTATCGTGTGAAGAGGATCACATTCGCGTAGGCTTGAGGCACATGTGCATTGTTTTCGCGAGTGGTCTAGTGCATTCACTTAGGGTATTTTATAGGCAGTATCAAGCTGTGCTTCGCGAACGCGAGGCTTGGGCCATGTTCGCGAAGGGTAGTGCTGGGCAAACTATATTAAGTTCCTATTTTGAAATTTTAGCCCATTATCTCATATTTTGAACCTTAGACCCGGAGAGGGGCAATTTTTGAAGGGGAGTTTCACACAAGTCAAGAGGTTAAGTGATTTCTACTAGATTTTTTAATGTTATATTGTGGTTTCACATGGATTATTACACATAGATTATCATATCTGAAGAGAAATTTTAGAGTTTTGACTATAATTTTGGAAAGAAAATAATTGAGATTTGAACCTTGATTTGGAGTCGAAATTGGATAAAACTTGTATATTTGGACTCGTATTCGAATGGGCAGTCGAGATTGTGACTTTTTGGTAATTTTGGACTTAGGCATATGTCCAGATTTTGATTTGGAGGTCCGTAGGCTGATTTGGTGCTTTTCGGTGAAAGTTGGATAGTTGAAGGTTTAGAAGGTCGATAGGTTTGACTGTGAGTTTACTTTATTGATATCGGGATGGGATTGTCGTTCTGAAAATTTTTATAGGTCCGTTGTGTCATTTGGGACTTGCATGCAAAATTTGAGATCATACCGGGTAGGTTTGATGTGTTTCGATGTAAGTTGTAGAAGTTGAAAGTTCTTTAGGCTTCAATGGGGATGCAATTGATATTTTTTTATGTTGCTTGGTGTGATTTGAGGCCTTGAGTAGGTCTGCGTTATTTGGTATTGGTCGGTGTGCTTGGACGGGGTCACCGGGGCCCCTAGTGTGTTTCGGATGAGTTTTGGGCCATTTCTCCCTAGTTTGGAGTTACTGGTTTTCTGGTGTTTCAGTTGTTCTTCGCGATTGCGAAGATGAAGCTGCGATCGCGTATTGATTATGGAAGCTGAGTGATTTTCTTCATCGCAGACGCGACTATGGATACGCCTGCGAAGGTTCAGCTGGTTGTTGTCCGCGTTCGCATCTTTGGTTCCGCATTCGCGTAACGAAGCTGGGTACTGGTGTCATTACTCATCGCATTTTCGATGTGTTGGACACGTTCGCAAAGGTTGGCCTCATCGTTCATTGTGTTTGTGAGGTATGTTCCATGAACGCATAGCTTATTTTTCTCTAGGAAGTGAATTTGTGTTTTGCGATCGCGAAGCTTGTTCCACGATCGCGAAGAACCCCTGGGCAGACTTATATTTACTCTATTTCAAGGCATTTTATTATTTTATCACTTTTTGGTTTAGAGAGCTTGGAATTGGGCGATCTTGGAGGAGATTTTCACGTTTTGGATAGAGGTAAGTATTCTTGACTCGGATTTGGGTATATGTCATGATTCCATCATTTTTTTTATCATTTAATTAGTGATTTGAATTGGAGAAATTGAGAATTTTAGTAAAAAAATTCTAGAATATAAACTGATGATTTGAAGGTCGATTTGAGGTCGGGATTGAATGATTTTTGTATGGTTGGACTCGTATCGGAAAGGGTGTTCGGATTTTGTGAGTTTTGTCGGGGTGCGAGCTCGGGGTTGACTTTTTGGTTGACTTATTGGTTTTCGTTAAAGATCGAAGCTTTATTATGAGGAATTGTTTCCTATGGCTTTTATTTATAATATTAAGTTATTTTGGCTAGATTGGAGCCGTCCGGAGGTTGTTTCACATGGGAAGGGCTTTTTAGAGTATTCGCTTAGCTTCTTTGAGGTAAGTATCTTGCCTAACTTTGTGGGGGAGGGGGGGGGACAACCACTTAGGATTTGGGTTGATTGTATTATTTGAATTATGTAAAAGGCATGTACACGAGGTGACAAGTGCGTGCTCAAGCTTATATGCGGTATTTTGACCAGTTAGACTCCTTGGCTTCTTTCATGTGATAAACGAAGTTGTCATAGCATGTTACATCCCCCATGCTATGTTTACCCATATATATGTGAATTTGAAGTTATTACCTATTTTATTGTTGAATGATGCTTATTTTAAGTTGCTATTACATGATATCCCTTCGTTGTTCAGTTATTCCCATGCATTTAGACGTAGTTTATATTTCATGTCATATCTTTCATTGTTAGCTTATATTGTACACTAGAATTTGAAGTTGCCATTTTATGGAAATACCTTCATTCTTGACTTTATTCTTAAGCAATTAATTGAAACTGAAGTTATTGAAAGTCATTAACTTGTTTTAATTAGAGTTGTTGTTTAATGGAGTATTTTTCATTGTTGAGTTATTTCTCCCGTTTCATTTTGTTGCTATTGAGATTCTTGTATAGGTCGTGGTTGAGCCGTGGGCTATGTATTGTGGTGATATTGGTATTGTTGTTTTGGAAAGGTTGTAGCCTATGGGCAATTGTGGTACGAGTTGATATGTTGAGTTGTTTTGATGTTAGCACATGTGGATTTGTTGTGTGGTTTGATTATTGCTATGCGGAGCATAAGGGTGGCATCTCACCGTTATTGATGGGACGGAGCGATACGGGTGGTGATTATAATATTGTCAATACGGAGAGATAAGGGTGGCTATTATAATATTGTCAATAAGGTTCTCTTGTAAAAAATCTTGTGTAATAAAATGTCTTGTTCTAGCTATAAGAAACTACTCCATCGAGGTTAGTCTTGATACTTATTGGGTGTCGACCGTCGTGTACTCATACTATATTTCTGTACATTTTTGTGCAAATCCAGATATTGGAGATAATGGACTCAGGCAAAGTTATCTTCTTGATTGCAAGGATTCAAGGAAGAGCTGCTTGGTCGTCGTAGTCCCTTGGAATCATTTTCCTTTTGATTGTATTGAGACATTTTTATGTATTCATATAGACTTTGTCACTCTGTACTACCTAGTCTTAGTAGGATTGTTGTGATTATCGTTGTGTAGGCTTGTATCACCTTTATTTCGGTATTTATATTAAACTCATCTTTAAAATATCATGCTTGGCTGGTTTAACTGTTGCAGGTAACCAGCTTACCTAGTCTTAGATACTAGGTGTCATCACGACGCCTAAGGCGGTATTTTGGGTCGTGACATTCGGTCAATATTTTAATTCTAGCCTCATTCTCAATCATAAATTTAAGAATTTAGACAAACAATATTAATTCAAATAACGCATTTAAAGCATGATGTGTATCTAATTCTACCCGGACATAAGTATGAATCTAGCTACATACGTACTCCCGGCACCTCGTGCGTACGTAACTCCCACAACAAGTATGTCACGACCCAAACTGAAGGGCCGCGACAGGCACCCGGTGCCTTACTCAATCGAGTTCCAACGTAACATATCTTCCTTAATGTACAATAATGGGTAAATGATTAGGAAAGGCCGTTATGATATAACCAGAATAAAATGTAAGAGAATACTCGATATAGGATGACCCAACATGATATACAAACTTATACATGTGACATACGAGCCTATAAGGCCGACATGATCATTTGTACACTTAAAATATAGGCCTACAAGGTCATACAAGTATCCATATACGTGACATATGTCTGCAAGCCTCTAAGAGTGCATAAACGTCATATAGGTCGGGACAGGTCCCTGCCATACCAATCATTACATGTTCAACGAATACTGACCAAATGGGAAACTCTAGAGCAAGTGGAGTGCGCTAACACCTTCCGCTGAGCTGATAACCTACTAGGAGGACTGTCAACATGTCTATCAGGACCTACGGGCATGAAATGCAGCGTCCTCAAGAAAAAGAGACGTCAGTACGAATAGAGTGCCAAGTATGTAAGGCAGAAAAACATAAAGAAGAATAGTAATGTAAAGAGAGATAGAGAAGATACAACATGTAACATCTGAGTGCCTCTGAGGGGTACAAACATGAAATGCATGATACATATATATACATAATCTTTTAAAAACATACGCCTCTATGGGCATCATCATCTCATATTGTACCGGGCCTCGAAGAGGACTCGCTAAAAACGTACTCAGCCATCATAAGGCTCGGTAGAAACGTACCCGGCCACGTGGAACTAGGTAAAACCCAACTGATCAGTGGTTGCATGATAGGTGTCATACCCGGCCAACTATAGCGCGGCTCGGTAGAGTAAAATAGATACATATATATAATGCATGCTAGACTCATGGAATCTCGTTCTAAATCTTTCTGAGTGACGTAAGGTCATTGCACCATCGATTAACGTTATAGACATCATACCATCAATATGAACCTCAATAGGATTCATGCATCATATATACATGCTTAGAATAACTTTATATGGAAAAAACAACATGGACAACTTTAGTTGCTAGGAATAGATCTGTTATGAAATAGCGCATCGTTTATGTTCATTTCACTTTAGATCATGCCAAAAGAAAGAAGGAAGTGCCTTAACATACCTTTGCAATCTTCTCTCCAATATCAACCAAGCTCAATATTATCTTCTTACGTCTACCATGAATAAATCGACTTCGTCGTCATCATATAAGCGTTGTAACTCTCATATTTCGAAACCAATATTCTACAAGAAAACGGACAACACCTCCCCTATTTTTACTACATCCCATAAGTTACTAAAGTCACCAAACATCCCAAACAACATCAATAATAATCATATTAAGCCTTGCCGATCGCAAAACACAACACGAAGTTGATGTGCGCTAGTCAAAGATAGTATAGTTTAATTATCGTCTCCGCAGGGATTGGATTTAAGCAAGGCTCAAGTAATTTCCAGCTTAAAGCTATTTAGGATGATCAAAATGATTTGTAATGATTATGAACTACATTTAACTACTAAAACAAAGCAATTGACAATTTACAACAAGGAACTAGAGATTCGCAGAGTGGTTTCATATAAATGTGAGGAATAAGGGTTTGACAGGATAGGTGCAAGATAGTTGTTCGGGATTTAACTCTAGTTTAATTCACTCTAATGTTCTAATGATTCTCACGATTTCACTCGATAATTAGTTCAAACGTGTAGTCAAGACTCCTCTCTCGATTAAATCTTAACTCTACGAGGTGAACTAATATAAGCACTGTGAAGTATGCAAGCACACGTTAATGGATTGGTCCTTAGGAAAACGTCTCTCGAATATTCTCCTAACTTGATTTAATCAACAATTCAACAAGCTCCTTTGATTACTTAAAAGAATCAGTGAATCAAGTCAAACAAAATAATACAAAGATAATCACCAAGATATTCCTCTTTCAATTAAATAACGTGACGAATAAAGTTCCAACAATTCAAAACTCCATAAACGAATTCAAGCACGAACTAGAGTTAAATTCCACAAATATTTATCAAGAAACCATATCCATCAAACCCTAAGGTAAACTACTCCATAATTATGGAGGAAGTCATCATAAACATAATTAAAGAATGAGAAAGTATCAATCTCACGTTACAATCCAAACTCTCGTATTGAAGTGATAGAAAGATGATGGAATCCCATGTCTTGTAGCCTCCAATGCCCTCCCAAAGCTTCCCAGGTCAAAAGTCCCTTCAAAAACGTCTTTTTGGTGTATTTATACCATGTAAGAGTGGGCCAGGAGAAATTACCTTTTCCTAGCCGAAACAGGACAATACTCTGAGAAAATTACACAGGCGCGCCGCGCCTTGCGCTGTCCCATGCGGGGCGCTTGTGGAGAAGTTCAGAGAGCATGTTCTGACGGGCAGCAGCACAAATACAATGTCGTGCCACCTCATGCGGCATGGAAGTGAAGATTTTATAGAGTAATTTGTTTCGTTCGCGTTTTGGCATCCAGACTTGGCCTCCGACCGCTGAACGCGATCCCAGTTAATCCCTTGGGCTTTTACTCAAACTTCAAAGCTCCAACTTGTTCACTTTAGCTCCCTAATATCTTTTCTAACTCAAAATCACTTCCTGCAAGGCATAAAACACATAATAAGTGTGATTCGGTAAAATTTAAGCTCAAACACAAGTAAAATGCAGTAATTAGAGCAGAAACTACGACAAAACACATGATTCTAGCCTACCATCAACACCCCACATTTAAACCATTGCTCGTCCTCAAGCAATCAAACTGCACTTCACATACAGACGACCTTCTTAACACACAACTTCCCTAACTCACCATGCAAAGAATATTTAAAACAGACTAAGAACCATATCATAACATCCTAACCTCATGACTCGACTTACGAGCACCATGCATTTTTCACAACATGCTCATACTTAGCATAGAGGTCAAAGATTTCACCTTACCTTCGCAAATCATGTGCCCTCACACAAACAACAGAGATTAGTTCCACACACAATAAATTCAAGAACAAATAGGAACTCAAGATAGAAAGAATTAACTTAGTCTCACAAATAAAATTCATGTGCCACAGAAGACGTACCATAGGCTTGCCCGTACTTTAATACTCTACTAACTGAGCTCAGTCAGTTAAGGATCAAGTAGGACTTAATTAGGTTGTAATGTAGGCTGCAGAACGGGTAGGATAGTTTTGGATATAGTGACTACACCTCCCTAAGCACTTTAATGCATATACATTAACAATTAAAACCTCACACTTATATTGAACCAAACCCCAACCTTCATACATAATAGCATCACGCTACCAATATCTTTAAGCGTAAACCAAGATGAGAACCACCACTAGCATGGAATCAAAAAAAATATTATTTTCTAAGTTCTTATTCAATTTCTCTTTTTTCAATCAACTTTTGTTTCTCAATTCTCTACAAGTGGCTCTCACAATTTTTTAAATAGTGCACCTTTCTCCTTTTTCTATAGTTCCACTCAAAATCCGACCCTACCTCACTTAGCATTTACAAGCTTATACAAATTCAAGTGCTCATGAGAGGTAAAAGGTTCAAACAGATGGTCAAATCAAACAAAGGGGTAAAGCTTGTAGCGTGGTTGCAAAAGAAATAGGATTACATGCTCAACGGGGCTAACTAAGATACATCACATTTAGGTGGGTAAAAACATATATCTGGCTCAACAAAGAAATGCCTATAGCACTTTCTTGATTGAACAAGACTACAATTTTGCTTTGCAAACACACGGGGCAAGTTCTAGACATCAACCGAAGTGCATAGAACATCACAAAACCACACATGCACCTTGGCACATAACTCACTTAGGATCGGATCTATCCCGACTCTCTAGTCAAAGCAGTTAAGCAACGTTACAGTTACACAATTTAAGGTACCTATTTAAGAGTCAAGAATTGAGCCTAGGCATCACAACTAAGGCACTCACTGCTCTCAAAACACAACAAAGTCAAGAAACGTCATATCCACTTACTACATAGCACAAGAATTCACTATTCCTACTAAAATAAAAACTAACTACACCCGGTTCAAGAAAAACCCTTGAAAAAGAATCGCGACACCAAGAAAAACCAAGGAGAAATTGTTACATTACCTAAGAAAACAAAATATTTTTTTCTTCGACTTTAATCCCTTAAGAAGACAACCGAGGTAATCCATCATCGGAAAAAGTCAACTTTTTCCAATCAAAAAAATGCGACTGAAAACACACATATACATATATACATTCTCCACCCCACACTTTAAATTGTGGCATGTCCCCATGGCACACAAATAAATATCAAGAGGTAAAAAAATCCCCTGAACTTTTTTCGTTTCTGAGAACTTATGAACTCCACCCCGAATTCTGAATTCATTCCTCGTTTTCGCTCATTGGGATTCTTTATGGAGCTTATCAGGCCAAAGTCTTCTAAGGATATCTACACGCCCCACTCTTTTCATTCTTTCTTGGCCTCATTTTAAGCATTGGATTATTCTTGCAGGATCATCCTCAACTTGTTTCTGTATTCTTTCAAAAGATCACTCCATGCATATTCCTATAAATCACCAAAAATAAAATTCACATGATCAAGGTTAGAATAAGAAAACAAAGAAGAAAGATCATGTTTGTTTTCCTCTAACATGTCCAAGACCATTTGTTCCCCATTCTCTTCTACTAAAGATTGTAAATGTGGATAGGTGGATGTGGATTTGAACTCCTCTTTTGTAGCTTCACAATCAACCAAAGCCTCATCTTCAATCATCTCAAGGTCAGTTCTCTCTGTGGGTGCTCATCCTCTTGGGTAGGCTCATTCTCACAGGGTATCTCCTCCATATATTAACCATCACAACGCAATGAGATTTCTGAAAGTATACTTACTAAGTGACTCACTTGAGTTGTTAGGTTCTTAGTGGCATCAGCATTTTGTAAAAGTCCTTCTTGATTTTGTATAAATCTTTCTTCGACACTATTCATAAAATTATATATTAGCTCTTCTAAACTACTATTCTCCTCTTGAGTTATTTGTCTCACTTTGTTTTCATTCCAGTCATAATAAGGGTGTTCATCCCAACCAGAGTTAAGATTGTTCCCATATGAAATGTCATACCTATATGGACTAGACAAAGAGTGAGACTCTTCAAAAGATGAATCATAATAGGAATACTTACCTGCTTTACAATCAACCCATAGATGATTTCCACTACATTTAAAACAAATAGCAGACTTATGATAATGTTCAGCAACTAATTATTCAACCGCTTTTTAGGCTGGTTGTGCTCCATCTTTACAGCATTCAGATTTCAATATCATGAATATTTTCTTCAAGTTTTCTCCTTAGCACTTGTCAGGTACTACAAAAAAATCTTGAATACCAGTTAACTAAACAAAAAGAAAAATAAAAGAAAAAAAATAAAAGCGAATTCCTGTATTAGCACCAAAAATTATTTTGAACACTATTGATTGCCAATCCACGGAAACAGCGCCAAAATTTGACGAGCGCAAAACATAACACTAAACTGATTCTCGCTAGTCAAAGATAGAATAGGTTAATAATTGTCTCCACAAGGATTAGATTTAAACAATGCTCAAGTAATTTCTAGCTTAACGCAATTCAGGATGATCAAAACTGATTTGTAATGATCATGAACTACGTTTAACTACTAAAATAAAGCAAATAAAAATTGACAACGAGGAATTAGAGATTCGTAGAGTGGTTTCTTATAAATGTGAGGAATAAGGGTTTGACAGGATAGGTGCAAGATAGATGTTTGGGATTTAACTCTAGTTTTATTTCACTTTAACGTTCTAATTATTCTCACGAATTCACTCGATGATTAGTTCAAACGTGTAGTCAAGACTCCTCTCTCGATCAAATCTTAACTATACGAGGTTAACTAATATAAGCACTGTGAAGTATGCAAGCACATGTTAATGGATTGGTCCTTAGGAAAACGTATCTTGAATATTCTCCAAACTTGATTTATTCAACAATTCAACAAGCTCTCTCGATTACTTAAGAGAATTAATGAGTTAAATCAAATAAAATAATGCAGAGATAATCACCAAGATATTCCTCTTTTGATTAAATAACCTTATGAATAAAGTTGCTACAATTCAAAACTCCATAAATGAATTCAAGCACAAACTAGAGTTAAAATACACAAATATTTATCAAAACACCATATCCGTCAAACCCTAAGGTATACTACTCCTTAATTATGGAGGTAGTCATAATAAATATAATTAAAGAACGGGAAAGCAGCAATCTCATGTTACAATCCAAACTCTCGTATTGAATTGATGGAAAGATGATGGAATCCCGTGTTTTGTAGCCTCCAATGCTCTCCCAAATCTTCCAAGGTCAAAATTCCCTTCAAAAACATCTTTTTGGTGTATTTATACCATGTAGGAGTGGGCCCAGTCAAAATTCCCTTTTTATAGCCGAAACAGGACAAATACTCTGAGAAAATTACACAGGCGCACCGCGCCTCGCACCGCCCCATGCGGGGCACTTGTGGAGAAGTTCAAAGAGCATGTCTGAGGGGCAGCACTAGAAATACACTACTGTGCCTCCCCATGCGGCGCCCAATGTCGTGCGGCAGTGAAGATTTAATAGAGTAATTTGTTTTGTTCGCGTTTTGACATTCAGAGACTGTCCCTGACCCCCGAACGCGATCCTAGTTTAATTCCTTGGGCTTTTACTCAGACTTCAAAGCTCCAGCTTGTTCAATTTAGCTCCCGAATATCTTTTTAACTCCAAATCACTTCCTAGAAGGCATAAAACACATAATAGTTGCGATTCACTAACATTTATGCTCAAACACAAGTAATATGCAGTAAATAGAGCGCAAACTACGACTAAAACACGTGATTCTAGCCTACCATCAAGCCTACCAAAATAGTCCACCAATCAACAACATTACTAACAAGCCTTTCAATAGATATCTCACAAGTTCTAGCTTCAACGACTTAGCCGCAACTTGGATAAGCTTAAATACATGTAGTGTAAGAGGTTCCTTACCTATAAACAGATAAAAAAAACTCCAATTTGATCTTACTTCACAATGAGATATCCTTCCAATGCAACCACAAGAACAAGGAAGCGAAACTAGAAATCAATTTGGGTTTCTCGCACCAGAATCACTTTGGAAGACTTGAAATCACCTAGGGTTGATATGAAACTTTGGAAGAGTATTTTACAGAACATAAACTACATTAAACAACACCTCACACGTGCTAGAACCATACAAAAATCAGCAACCACAAGAAGAACAAGAAACTCACCAGCGCCAGAGGATTCCCGACACTTGATTGGTGTTGTTTTCCCTTGGTTTGGGTCTCGGATCATGAGAGAACTTTGAGAGAAAGTTTTTAGGTGTCTAGGGTCTGAAAGAGTGAAAACTAATGAGTCAAAACGGGTTTTTAGGCGTCACATATATATCAAGATATCTCAACCGCCTAAGTGGGTCCCGGTGAGCTGCATGCGTAGTCTCGCGAAAACGCGAATATCTCTCTACCCCGATGTTGTATTGACAAACGGTTTAATGAGTTAGAAACTAGACTCGCAGATATTTAATTTTATTTGTGAATCATCCTATAATTCCAAGTATATTCAGAGAAAAGCTCAACCACATTTGACCTAATATTCAGCACAATTATGAATGTAACTTGTGATGACCTTTCCCAACTTTTGTTTCACAACTCGCTTGTCTTCAAAACGTAACACATGACTATCATACGAATAGAATAACTCATAACATAACCTCCTTATCATGTTAATCACCCTAGTCTCATCCAAAAAGTACATATTGTAACATTCCCAGCTTGTCGGCTTTCGACGAAACTTATTTTCTTCAATTCGTTTAGCTTCTATGAATTCAAACCTCTTGGTACTTGTTAATCATGATCTTAAATATTTGTAACCCCCAAGGTAACA
Source organism: Nicotiana attenuata (assembly GCF_001879085.1). Classification (NCBI taxonomy): domain Eukaryota; kingdom Viridiplantae; phylum Streptophyta; class Magnoliopsida; order Solanales; family Solanaceae; genus Nicotiana; species Nicotiana attenuata. Next base: position 40,245 of record NW_017674814.1, on the reverse strand, counting down.
TGATTAACTTAATTTATGTACTTATAAATAGGATCTCATTCTGAGCTTACATCGATTGACTTACGATGTACTTTTTCGTACTAAAGCATGGGGTGTAACAAAGTAGCACACAACATTTAATACACCTACGGGGATAATTTCCTATTACAAGATTAGGCAAGAGACTTATCTCACTTCCAAGCTTACTACTCGGCTCTCCAACCTTATTAGCTGCCTCAAATCAATGCTGAGAAATTTGAAACTAGCCAAAGATCGTGCAAATCAATCAATATATTCTCAAAAGTTCATAATTTAACTCTTAGACTAATTTTCCAACCCCGTCCGAAAATTCAACAAAAGTCAACCTCATGCCCATGTGTTCGGATTCTTAAATTTTTGAAGATAAACATTACCCATGACATTACTCAAATATATAATTTATTCCCTATTCCATAATCAATTTCGTGGTCAAATTCTATTTTTACCAAACCCTAGGTTTTCCAACAAAATCCCAAAATTTTACAATTTTCATGTTAAAATTTACCCATAATCCATGTAACTAACTCATAATTAGTACAAATCACTTACCTTGTGATGTTTAACGAAAGTCCTCCTCAAAAGAGCTCTCAATTCGTCCAACCCTAGTGAAAATGTGAGAGAAATGGGCTAAGTCCTGAAATAAAATGCAATTTGTCTAGGTGGTTTTTCTTTACGATAACGGAATGTCTCTCGCAATCACGAAGGCCAAGATGGCTCAGCCTATATCCTTACTCTACGCGTTCGCGACAGTCGGGTCGCATTCGCGATGACCAACACCACTAGCCCTCCGTGTTCGCGGTTCCCCAGCCGCATTCAAGAAGGCCAATAGCCTTCCATCCCTAAACACCTCATCCTTCTTCGTGTTCTCGAGGTTGGCTCAGCGTTCGCGAAGAGAGATCCAGGTCCTCCATCGCATTCGCAGGGTCCTCCTCACGTTCGCGAAGAGAAAAATCTCAGAACCCCTTCAGCCTTCTTTGCGATTGCGGGACTACCTTCGCGATCGCGATGCACACCAGCACACCAGCAAACCAGCAATTTCAGCCAACTTCAACTTTGCCTCGAGTGGTCCGAAACTCACCCGGGCCACTCGAGACCCCATCCAAATGAACCAACTACTCCATATATATACTACGGACCTATTAGAAGTCTTAGAACACGTAAAATAATATTGAAACCTAGAATAGCATCTCAAAACCAAATTAATCAACTTTTAAACTTCAAACTCATTTCAACCAACTCTAAACGCTACGAACCATACTTAGACAACTCGGAATGATGCCAAATTTTACGCACAAGTCACAAATCACAATGCGAACCTTTTCCAAGCCTCGAAATCTCAATCGTTCATTGATAGCACCAAAGTCTACTTCAAATCAAACTTAAAAACTCTAAAACCTTCAACACTCCAACTTTCATCAATAAGCGCTGAAACACTCGATGTCCACCTGATGCGAACATACGCCCAAGTCCAAAATTATCATACAAACCTATTGGAACTTCAAATCCCGATTTCGAGATTTTTTGCTCAAAGCGTTGACTCAGTTCAAACTTGGCCACCTTGAGCCACTTTTGGAACTAAATGTTCTAAATTCAACTCGTACCCTTCCAAAATAAAACCAAACGTCCCCGCAAGTCATAAAACAATAAAAGCACATATGAGAAGTCTTAAATCGGGGAACAGTGATCTAGAAAGCAAAATGACATGTTGGGTCATTACTACCAGGCACCTGTACAGTGCTGAGTGTGAGTGTTTGTGATGATTCAGGGGCTTTGAGCCAGGCACCGTGAGTGTGCTGAGAGTACGATTGAGGGGTATTTATGCTAGACTCTATGTATGTGATAACATTGTGTTTACTTGATGATTAAATTTTGATATTGTTAATTTTGGCATGAGTACTTGTCATGCAGGCATATAGTTGCATTTTTCTCATGCTATTGATATTTTATTTATTTAAAATTAATGCCTTGACTGATATATTTGGAAAGCATGCTTATTTTCCTATTAATATGATAGAGACGAACTAGATATTATTGAGTTGTTTTACCTTTTGCTACTATTATGTTGTTACTGTTGTTGTTGGCTGTTGAAATTGAGTACTTGGACATTGTCCAGCTCATCACTGCTTTGAGCCTAAGGTTAGGCTTGCAACTTATTGAGTTTATAGGATCGGTTATACTCATACTACACTCTGGGCTTCATGTGCAGATTCAGGTGTTGATGATCGTGGTAGTTGCCCGTGACCCGGATCCGGTCTAGTTGGAGATTTTGAGATGGCACTTTATTCCGTTCACAGGCCTTAAAGTTTCCTCTTTTATGTCATGTTATTACTGTTTAGTCTTTTAGACAGTATTGTATTTTTGTTCAGACATTGTATTTAATTATTCTATAGAGCTCATGCATTCGACGACACCGAATTTTGGGATGATTTTCAGTTTTATTGTTACTTCAATTATTTATGTTATTCTGCTGTTGAGACTATTCATAATACTATTGAAGTATATTTTTACATATTGGTTGTTTGCTTTCCTAAATATCAGTGTTAGGTGCCACACATCTACGATGAAATTTGGGTCGGGACAATTTCCATTTGTTAAGTTGAGAGCTTCAAAAGCAATGGCCCAATGGTAACATTAGCAATAATAGCATTGGTCTAATGTATAATTTTTTATAAAGCAAAAATGTAAGAGCAATGAAAGCGTTACTTTAGTTTGGAAATTGCTAACGGTTTATTAATGTAGTGATGCAAATTGGCTTAGCCTACTCCCTCTCTCCAAGTGATGTAACCTTATCTCCTCTTAGAATAGTTATATTTCATTTTGTTATTCAAGCTAAATGTCCAAGCCAAAATTTTTACTAATCTGACTTAAACTAGAGTAGCTTCAAGGTGTATACGGTTGAAACCGAGCCCTTTAGATGCCTCGATTATCGGTGAAGTAAACGGAGCAGAGATGTCACTGTAAGGAACCAGAATCGAGGCAAGCAGCCCCTCGAATCGAGGTCCGGGCAAAACGCCTACCCTCGGACGAATCGGGGCCACGCCCCCGAGGTCCGATTCGAATCCCTAAACTTCGGAGAACATTATCAAATAATCGAGCACGACTAACAAAGGGTCGTGATATACGTGTACATCCGGATGTCACGGCATGAATCTCGACACGTACCGCAAAAGATCAGTGATTAGTAAAACGGAAGATTTTACTTTTTATAGAATTGTACTTAGGGTAAAAATCCCCTACTATATAAAGGGGAGTCTAACTATTCATTAGGATATTGTAATACGTATACTAAGGTAATTTACTTTTATTTTCTCTGCTATTCAAAGTTCTTATTGTTGTTCATCAGTTCTTCATTGTTACGAGCTCGGGAACGAAGGCAGACATTACGTTAAAGCTGCTACTGAGTCCGGGTACACTCCCCATAATTGGTTTGACAATCTATCATGCCCTTTATCTGTTTAATCTAACTCAATTTAATCATTTGTGTTGAATTAATTCGCGTATCCTTAAAATCACATATAAATTTAATTGTTATCCGTTTTTAGGATGAACAGTTTGGCGCCCACCGTGGGGCTAAGAATAATAGGCAATTTGATACAAATTTCCACAACACACTCTGCTTCACTCTTGTTCTTTGAGATCTTAATTTCAGGAAAACTTGAGGATGTCACACTCTCAATCTGCTCACCTAAACGTTGATGCTGAATCTGGCCACCAGGGCGAGAACAACAATATAGTGCCCAGCAACGAGGTTCACCCTACTGACCCCAACGGGCTCTGGTCACAGACCCAATTGACGCCAACTCCCATGTGGCCATCGATGCTAACTTGCCCACCGATCCAAAAAATAGTATTCCCAGGGGAGCCAGGGATACGCACGGCGTTGAAGTCGATGGGATCAACTTGCGGGTGATCTTCGAAATCTTACAGGCTCAACAGGCAGTGATAGCCCAGTTGCAGAACCAAAGTCGCGCCCCCAGCAGAGTTGAGCCCGAACCATCTCGGGAAAACACTCGCAGAAATGAACTAGTCACAGAAAGGTCGAGTGAATCTGAACTCGAGACCAATACCAAGATAATAAAGTTGCTCGAGGAATTGATGAAACGGGTAGAATCGGGAGAAAAGAAAAATGAAGCCAACGACAAAAAAATGGAGACCTATAAGTCCAGGGTCGATCAAATCCTAGGAGCACCACTGATACTGAAAGGCCTGGATTCCAAGAAGTTTGTCCAAAAGCCTTTCTCTCCGAGCGTAGCTCCGAAGCCGATCCCTAAGAAGTTCTGTATGCCAGAATCCCGAAGTTTAATGGGACAATTGATCCTAATGAACATGTGACTCCTAAACGTGAGCCATTAAGGGGAACGACTTGGAGGATGATGAGATCGAATCTGTTCTGCTGAAAAAGTTTGAAGAGACCTTGTCAAAAGGAGCTATGATATGGTATCATAACTTACCCCTAATTCTATTGACTCGTTTGCTATGCTTGTAGATGCCTTTTTAAAAGCGCTCGCCGGGGCCTTCAAGGTCGAGACCAGGAAGTCAGACCTTTTCAAGGTAAAGCAAAGAGATAACGAGATGCTCAGGGAATCCGTGTCGAGGTTTCAAATGAAATGGATGGCTCTGCCTCCAGTCGCGGATGATTGGGCCATTCAGGCATTTACCCAAGGACTCAACCCTCAAAGCTCATTGGCTTCGCAGTAGTTGAAACAAAACTTGGTAGAATACCCGGCGGTAACTTGGGTCGACGTCCATAACAGGTACCAATCAAAAATCAGAGTCGAAGATGATCAGCTCGGGACCCCTTCAGGGTCCGTGTATCTCATTAGAACTAGTGATAAATCCAAAAGAACCGTCGATCATGAACCAAGATCAGATAGAGATTGATATCAACCTTATAACGGAGATCGAAGGAGCAGTGGGTAAGGACGCAATCGTACAAGGAATAAAAAGAGGAACGACCGAGGCCATAATAGTCGGGGACACATGAGCATGAACGATTTTGGCAGGCCACTCCGAGCCAAGGAGGCACCGAGATTATCGGAGTATAACTTCAGTGTCGATGCCGCCAGCATCGTATCCGTTACCGGACGCATCAAAGACACCAAGTGGCCTCAACTATTGCAGTTTGATCCTGCACAAAGGGACCCCAACCTAATGTGTAAATAACATGGCACTCACGGCCATAGAACCGAAGACTGACAACAGCTGAGAGAAGAAGTAGCCCAATTATTCAACAATGAACACCTCCAAGAATTCCTAAGTGATTGAGCCAAAAATCATTTTAGGAATAGAGACGCCAACAAGCGGATCAAAACAGCTTAGGAGAAACTAGCCGCAAAAGAAATGTTCGCGGTCGATGAGGTGGTCCCAATATCTGCACTCTCAACATCAAAGAACCTGAGTTCTATTACCAATGAAGAAACCAAATAGCAATCACTGATGCCAGCCCCGACCAAACTAGAAAAGCAAGAGACAGGTAAGGATGACAACTATGGAGTCCCCTAGGTCTTTCATAACCCCTGCGATTCTGATGCCACCAAGTCAACAGTTGAGGAGTTGGAGCAAGTCAAGTTGATCGAGCGTCTGTCCGATCAGAAGGTATATCTAGGCACGGTGCTAACTCCCGGGCTCAGGAAAAAGCTCATTGAATTCCTTATAGCTAACATAGATTGCTTTGCTTGGTCCCATCTTGACATGACAGGGATTCCGCCGAAAATAAATACTCACAAGTTGAGCTTGGATCTGAAGTTTCACATGGTTAAATAGAAGAGGAGGCCTCAGTCTGAAGTCAAGCATGCATTCATCAAAGACGAGGTATCCAAACTTCTTAAAATAGGCTCCATTCGGGAAGTTAAGTACCCGGATTGGTTAGCAAACGTAATGGTAGTGCTTAAAAAGGGAAATAAATTGAGAATGTGTGTAGACTATAAAGACATGAACAAGGCATGCCCCAAAGACTCTTTCATTTTCCTAACATTTATCACATGATCGATGCGACGGCCGGCCACGAGATACTCAGCTTTCTTGATGCCTATTATGGGTTCAACCAGATCTAGATGGACTCGGGCGACCAAGAAAAGACTTTCTTCATCACTAAATATGCCAATTTGGACTAAAAAACGTTGGTGCCACTTACCAATGCTTAGTAAATCGTATGTTCGAAGAGAAAATAGGGAAATCAATGGAGGTTTACATTGACGACATGTTAATTAAGTCCCTGCGAGCAAAGGACCATTTGGAACATTTGTAGGAAACCTTCAACATACTGAAGAAATACAATATGAAGCTACACCTGGAGAAATGCGAATTCGGAGTCGAGTCTGGGAAGTTCCTTGGATTCATGGTGTCCAACCGGGGAATCGAGATCAATCCCGACAAGATCAAGGCCATAGAAGATATCATCGTCATGGACTATCAAGGTCGTTCATAGGCTAACCGGGCGCATAGCCGGCTTGGGTTGGTTCATTTCAAGGTCCTCCAATAAGATCCATCGATTCTTCTCATTATTGAAGAAGAAGAAAACTTCTGATGGACCCGGAGTGCCAGCAAGCTTTGGAAGAACTAAAACGGTACTTTTCGAGTCCACCTTTGCTTCATCCTCCAAAGGCAAACGAGCAGTTGTACCTGTACTTGGCGATATCCAAGATAGTGGTAAGTGGAGTCTTAGTACAGGACGAAGAAGGTACGCAATTTCCTATATATTATGTTAGCAGCACTCTAGGCGAGGCCGAAACAAGGTATCCACACCTGGAAAAATTGGCGCTCGCTTTGCTAAGCGCCTCCAGGAAGTTACGGCCATATTTTCAGTGCCATCCCATATGTGTCGTGACTACTTACCCATTGAGGAATATAAAATGCACAAACCCGAGCTCTCAGGACGATTGGCCAAATGGGTCGTGGAAATTAGCGGGTCGATATTCAATATCGACCCCGAACTGCCATCAAGTCTCAAATTTTGGCAGACTTTGTGGCCAACTTCATGTCGGCCTTAATACCAAAGGTCAAAAAGGAATAATTATTAACCTCGAGGACCTCCTCGGGGATCTGGACCCTATTTATGGACAGTGCATCGAACGCAAAGGGGTTCAGACTCGGTATCGTGCTGAAGCCGCCCTCGGGTAATGCAGTTACGCAATCTATTAGAGCTGTGAAATTGACTAACAATGAGGCCAGGTATGAGGTCGTGATTGTAGGTCTCGAATTGGCTAAAATCATAGGGGCCAAAGTTATCGAAGCTAAATGTGATTCCCTCCTTGTGGTGAATCAAGTCAATGGGACATTCGAAGATAAGGAGGAACGAATGCGAAGATACTTGGATAAACTACAAGAAAAGTTGCATCGATTCAAGGAATAGACCCTATAACACGTGCCCCGGGATCAAAATAGCAAAGCCGATGCTCTGGCTAACTTGGGGTCATTGTTTGATGACGATGAATTCAGCTCGGGGATGGTCGTATAACTCATGTAATTGGTACTAGAAGAAGGACATGCCGAGATAAACTTGAGAAGCTTAACTTGGGACTGGAGAAACAAGTATATAGATTAGCTAAAGACCGGGAAGCTGCCCTCGGATCCTAAAGAGCCGAGGGCTCTACGCACGAAGGCGGTCAGGTTTAGCATGTCTGAGATAATACCCTGTTCAGAAGAATGTTCTATGGCCCACTTGCCATTGTCTACGAGTGGGAGACACCGAATATGTTTTGAGAGAGTTTCACGAATGCACCTGCGGGAACCATTCGGGGGCTGAATCGTTGGTTCGTAAGATTATGAGGGCCTGCTATTGCCGGATTGACATGGAGAAAGAAGTGAAGGAGTTCGTGCAAAACTACAACGGTTGTCAGAGGCGTGCACCAATGATCCATCAGCCGGGGGAGCTACTAAATTCGGTCTTGTCACCTTGTCCATTCATGAAATGGGGAATGGACATCGTCGGTCCCCTGCCATGGGCACCCGGTAAGGCTCAATTCATACTATTTATAGCTGACTTTGGCAATCAAAAAAGTCAGGGGAAAAGAAGTTATTGATTTTATCTGGGACCACATAATATGTCGGTTCGGAATGCCGGCCGAGATCGTATGTGACAACGGGAAGAAGTTCATTGGCAGCAAGGTAAGCAAATTTTTCGAAGACCATAACATCAAAAGGATCTTATCAACACCCTATCACTCTAGTTGGAACGGGCAAGCGGAGTCTACAAATAAAATCATACTCCAAAACCTTAAGAAAAGGTTGATCGATGCCAAAGGAAAATGGAAGGAAATTTTGCCCGAAGTCCTATGGGCATACCATACGACCTCAAAGTCTAGTACCGGGGCCACCCCATTTTTGTTGGTCTACGATGCTGAAGCACTAATACCTATTAAGGTGGGAGAACCGAGTATCGGGTTCTGATATGCGACCGAAAAGTCAAACGGTGAGGCCATGAGCACGAGCCTAAAATTATTGTATGAAAGGCGCGAGGCCACCCTCGTACGGTTGGACGACCAGAAGCAATGAATCATATGGTATTATAACTGGAAAGCCAACCTCCGACACTTCAATATTAGGACTTGGTGTTAAGAAAGGTGACACTAAACACCCAAAATCCGAACAAAGGGAAGCTGCGACCAAATTGGGAAGGTCCATATCAAGTTATCGAGATTACCAGTAAAGGTTCGTATAAACTCGAAGCAGGGAACGGTGAGCGGCTACCGAACAACTGGAATGTGACCCTCTTAAAATGATACTACTGCTAAGGTACGACCCCATTCATTCTTTTTATATATATTGCTAATTGGACTAACACTTGCAGGCAACAGCCAAAGGACGATGTAGTTGTTAGGCCTGAAAGCATGTGTTGCGCTCTTTTTACCTTGAATCAGTTTTGTCCCAAATGGGTTTTCCGGCAAGGTTTTTAACGAGGCAACAATGGATCGTGCTAACTTAGAATTGAAGACCGGTTCTGAATCGGAGTCAATGGTCACATCAACAATTCCGAGCCCTCTCAACGATCGACCTCGAATAATGTGGGCCATCACCCTCGGGTAATGATTTTTAGCAAGGAATGAAACTTTGTGTTTGAACAGTCTGAGCTTGGTGGATAAGATTTATTGTAAGGGCCAAACGCTCAAATGAATCGCGCTCGTGTAGACCACATAAGCCATACACGAAGCTTTTACACACTTATAATCTTGTATATTATGCACATGAATGAAAGAAAGTTTCTACCTTGCTGTTACATATTTTGTTCTTTAAGAGTATTAAACTTTGTTCCTTAAGAATATCGAGCCCAAGGGCTACCACTATTCGGATCCAATAGATTTCCCCCACTCGAGGACTATCGTCCGAAACAAACTCGAACGGATCGGGATGTTAAAACCTGGAGGCACAAGAGCCCATTAGGCAGTGCCTAAACATAAAAGGCTACGGCCGCCCCCACTCGGGGACTGTCGTCCAAGACAAACTCGGACGGCTCGGGCTACTGAAGCCCGGAGGTACAAAGCCTATTAGGCAGTACCTGAACCTAAAAGGCTACGGCCACCCTAAAAACGGCTCGGAGACGTCCGAAGCCCGTAATCAAAACATAAGGCCTTCAAAACTCTAAACCTATTCGAAGGTTCCCCTAGGCAAAATTTTAATCAAAAAATATTTAAACAAGCATCTCGGGGAAAGCTTCTGGACATTCCGAGCCCTCATAAGTTTTAAGCAAAACTTGCATCGAGGACAAGTCTTGTTCGAGCCTTTGAAAAATGGCTTATTGCAACATCTAATTCCGTGCCAAGGCATTTGAAATCTTTCCAGTTACGAAAAGATGCTAAAGACAATAGTGCCGGAAGAGAAAAAACTTTATATACATTCCAAAATATCTTTACAAAGGCCAACGGAAACGGCCTCAACAAATGTACAAAATGCTAAAACAAAGAAAAAATTCCTAAGGCAGCTGTGCCTGATCTTCACTAGAACCCGCCTCGTCACCAGAGCTGTCGGGGTCTTCTCCATATTCGTGTTTGTCAGAGCCCTCATAGGCTTCTTCACCCTCGAGTTCAGCCAACTTCTTGGCCTCAACCTTTCTTGCCTCTTCAATCCGGCCGACAGATTGAAACCTCGGGCATGGATTACATCGAGGGTCTCCCTCCGAGACAACCGCTTCACATACTCAACGGGGACTTTCAGGCGGGCCTCGGCTGCCTCGACATCGGCCCTGTACTGGGCCACGATCTCTTTAGCATCAGCCCTGGTTGTTTCTGACTCGGACCTCGTTATTTCGAGCTCCTTTCCAAGGGCATCCCGTTCAGCAACGGTCGAGCCCAGCTGAGCTTGGAGGTCCTCGATTTATCGAGCCCATGCTTCGGCCTTCTCTTTCGCCACACGGAGTTGGACCTCTGCTGATGCCAGCTGCTCCCAGGCGGTCTCCTTCTCCGAAGCCAGCCGGTCCATTTTTCCCTTCCAGATATCGGCCACAGCCTGGACCTCGTTCATTTTAGTCCGGAGTTAGTTGATCAGGTCAATCTTCTGCTGGACCTATGAGGTTTAGTTATTAGTCTCATGGTTAAGTCATCATCGCTAACCTCGAAAATCTTTACCTTTTCGAACAAGTCGGCATGCTCCTTCTAAGCCGCATCCAACTCAGCCCGAAGATTCTTGACGGCCCCTTGGTGTTGCTCGCTGAGAAGCTTGTACATGTCTCTTTTCTCAGAAAGCTCCCTAATCTTGGCTTCGAGCTGGTTAACCTCAGCCCGGTATCGAAGAAAGCTTTCATGATGGAATACCGAGGCCTACAAAAAGATAAAAGGAGGAAGACTTGAGAAATATCAAGAACTAAGTCAGAGGATGGAAAAGCATAATGATGCCTTACCCGATTCAGCGCCTGCTGCACTTCGTTGAACAGGTACGGCAGGCCCACCTCATTCATTTTCACCTGGTCTTCTTCGGTTACTAGGCACCGGAGGTATCTCTCTACTCCTACGGGAGTAGAACGAACTCGGGCATCCTCCAGGAAGGTGATGATTATCGACTTCTTACGGCCGGAATCCGTACTCGGAGAGGGAAACTAGTTGATCAATTTCGGGCTCATATTCAGCCCGCCGATTTTTGAAGACGCCTGCTTCCTCGGCACCTCCAAGTTGCCCAACCCGGTGAAATCTTCCAAAGCGGCCGAGTCTACCCCCTCAAAAAAAGAACGAAGGGGATCGTCCGCACCATTAGCCCCTTCGTTGGATCGCTCCTTCACCGTTCAAGCCTCCTCAAGCATGGACTCGATATAAGAAGGCTACCCTGAAATATCTATTACACCGAGTGCCTCCTTCGTGGTATGGTCGGCATCCCGGGAAGTCTCGGCCTCAGTCTCCTCATCAACCTCCCTAATATGAGGGAGATCGCCCTCATGAATCTCCTGTTCAACAGCCACCCGCTCCTCGGGGGACGTCGGCCTGTGGGCCACAAAAAAATCATCCTTCTTGAGCTCATCCCTGAGTCGGAAGAGTGAGCCCGAGTCAGGTGCTCGAGAGCTGGAGCTCTCCTTTTGCTTACGAGCTAACCTTCTCTTTGTTTTCCTCTTCTCTGAGCTTGGGGAGCCCGGAGCCTTCCTTTTCTTCTTCTCTTCTACTGCAGCATAGGGACCAATAGATATATCCTCGTCCCCTACTGCAAGCCTGAGCTCAATGGTTTTAGGCAAACCTGTAGAGGGATAAATGAAGGAAAGAGGGTAAGTACGATGCGAAAGGGAGAGCCAAATGTTACCTATTCGAGGAAGGGTATTACCATGAGAACCGGCTTCCCAGCGGCCCCTCAAGAGTTTGCGCCATGAGCGCTCGAAATAAGGCATTTGTGAGAAAATGCCCTCGATCCACTCCTTGAGCCGAGGGACAGCGTTTGGGACTCGAGCAACAGTTGCACCACCACGAGTACTGGTAAGGAAAGATGAGATAAATATAAAATTAACGTTTAACGGAAATCTGTACTTACGAGATGCATTCCACGAGTACCAAAATGCTGGTAGCAACACAACTCTATAAATCACCTCGTCCGGAAGTACTTGGATTTGCACACGAAGTGAAGAGTGTAGTATGAGTACAACAGACCTCATGTACTCAATAAGTAACAAACTTAACCTTGGGCTGAAAGCAGTGACGAGCTCAAAAGAAACACTCAGGGACCAATATCAATAAATAGTAACAACTCAGGATATAAAGGAAGCAGTGTAAGTAAATAACTCAATGATATCATGCTCAGCTCGTTCACATTTCAGAAATTTAGACATTCTTTCCAAGTATAACAGTTGAAGCCCAACACAGATAAAAATATTTCATTTATCAGCTCATGAAGAAAATACATCTCTATGTCTACTTATCAAATATACATGTCAACTCATATCATCACGGTGAAGCCATCAAGAATAATAACACTTAGCACTGTACGGATGTCTGGCATAAATGTCCTTTATCAAAGCACGTATTATAACACTATGTCTGCGCCCACTGATGGCATGTCAAACTCTAGAGGGGCGGATCCTGCCCAAGTGCTAATCATAATCATATAGCCCAAATAATGGGGCATGTGCACGCGTCTCCCCAAATCAGTAACACTTAGCGCAATATGAGCCTGGCGTACGCGTCATCTCAAAATCCATATCAAATCTACTATATGGCCCAAGCTCAGTCATCAACCGCTCAAGTCTCAGATAATCACATCTCACAATACTTAGTTCAACAGTGTTACACATATGAGGCATCAACAACATGTGAGGAATCAAATAAGAAAATGGTGAGACAAAGATATCATACATGGATATAGTAGCATGAATGAGTGTATGTGTGTGATTAACGCAAATAGCTTAGAAACAGCAAGAATATCCCTATCCTTTCTCAAACAAATAATGCATTGCCTAGACATAATTTCTAACATGAATCAGAACTCAAATAATCATAGAGGTTTAGAAACACGAATATAACGAGGCATGATGGAAAAGCAAATCCCATAATAGTCTCAAAGCCACCCCTAATCATGAATACTCTGGTGCACGCACACACGCCCATCACGTAGCGCGTACATCCCAATACCTCTCATATAACATAGTTCCCAAGGATAAGTACCCTCAAATCCAAGTTTAGATATGTTACTTACCTCAAAACGCGTAAATTAATACTCCAAAAAGCCCTTGCCAAGCGAATCAGCCTCTGAGCGACTCGAATCTAGCCAAAGAACCTTAATATCATCAATAAAAGCTATCAGAAACAATTCCAAATTATAAATAAGGTCTTGAATCAAATAAGCAAAGTCAACGCCGGGCTCGTACCATGGAACCTGATAAAATTTACAAATTTCGATACTCATTCAAATAAGAGTCCAACCAGACTAATTTTATCCAATTCCAACCAAAGCGACCCTCAAATTATCAAAACTCACTCTCCAACAACATAGTCTAAAATTCCCAAAATTTACCTTAAATCACATAAACTAGATGTAATAATTAATTGGTAAACAATATTTATCACCAAAAGTGATTAAACTTCACTTACCTCTTCAATTGCAAAAAAAAAAAAAGTCTCCCAAAAATCGCCCTTAGCGAGCTCCACAACTCCCAAAATGAGAAAACCAAACTCTGCTAGTGATTCCGCATATGCAATTTCCCTTCAGCCTCCAACCTTCTGCATATGCGGTCCCTCCCCCGTACCTGCAGATCCGTAGTTCCGGTTCCGCATTTGCGGTAAAAAATATCGCATATGCAACTTCCCTTCAGCCTCCGACCTTCTGCATATGCGGTCTCTCCTCTGCACCTGCGGGACCGCTCTGCGAAAATCCTTCCGCATTTGCAAACTCCCAGGCCTCCACTCAAGTCCACTTCTGCGCTCACTAGTCCGTATTTGTGGGTTCGAAGATGCGGAAATACCCTCGCATATGCGCTTCCAGTCAGACTCCACTTCACATTGCGCCTGCGCATAAATGACCGCACTTGCGGCTCCGCATCTGTGGCCAAGCCCACCGCACATGCGAAAACACCAGAAGCATGCATCATCAACAATGCACAAGTCCAAAACATGATCTATAACTCATCGGAAACACGCCCAAGGCCCCCCGAGACCCCATCCAAACATACCCACAAGTCCTAAAACAAAACACGAACTTACTCAAGGCCTCATATCACATCAAGCAACATCAAAACCACGAATCGCACCCAAATTCAAGCCTAATAAAATGAATGAACTTCCAACTTCTAAAACTCATGTCGAATCACATCAAACTAACCCGAAATGACCTCAAATTTTGCACACAAGTCTCAAATGACACAATGGTCCTATTCCAAGTTCAAAAACAAAAATCTCAACCCGATATCAATAAAGTCAACTCTCGGTCAAACCTCTCAACCTTCCAAACCTTCAATTTTCCAACTTTCGTGAAAACACACCCAAATCAACCTACGAACCTCCAAATGCACATCCGGACATACGCCTAAGTCCAAAATCAACATACGAAGCCATTGAAATCATCAAAACTCCATTTCGGAGTCGTCTATACAAAAGTCAAACTCCGGTTATCTCATACAACTTAAGCTTCCGACCTTGAGACTAAGTGCCCCAATTCACTCCAAAAATCTCCCCGAAATCAAAAGCAAGTCACATAACCACAAACACACATAAGTAAAGCATCAAATAGGGGAAACGAGGCTAAAATACTCAAAATGACCGGCTTGGTCATTACATTCTCCCCCTCTTAAACAAACGTTCATCCTCGAACGGGTCTATAATCATACCTGGAGTCTCAAATAGGTGTGGATATATGCTCTGCATCTCCTGCTCAGTCTCACAAGTAGCCTTCTCGACTGGCTGACCTTTCGAATGCACCTTCACTGACGCTATATTCTTTGACCTCAACTTCTCAACCTGTCGGTCCAAATGGCCACCGACTCCACATCATAAGTCAAATCCCCGTCTAGATGCACCGTGCTGAAGTCCAAAACATGTGACAAATCACCATAACACCTGCGAAGCATCGTAACATGAAATATTGGGTGAACATCCGATAGACTAGGTGGCAAGGTAAGTCTGTAGGCCACCTCTCCAACCCTCTCAAGCACCTCAAAAGAACCAATATACCTGGGACTAAACTTGCCCTTCTTCTTGAAACTCTGAGTAGAACCTTATCACCCACCATATATGCAATATCACAAACCTTTTTGTCAGCGTAACTCTTCTTCCTAGACTGTATTGTACTAAGCCACTCCTGAATCGCCTTCACCTTCTCCAAGGTATCACAGACCAAATCAATGCCCAATCACCTAGCCTCTCTAGGCTCAAACCAACCAACCAGAGAACGAAATCTCCTCCCATTTAAGGCCTCATAAGGAGCCATCTGGATACTCAATTGAAAGCTATTACTGTAGGCGAAATCTACTAATGGAAGAAACTGATCCCATGAACCTCGAAAATCAATAACACAGGCACGTAATATGTCCTCCAAGATCTGAATGGTGCGCTCAGATTGTCTGTCCGTCTGGGATAAAATGATGTACTCAACTCTACCTGTGTGCCCAAATCTCGTTGCATCGCCCTCCAAAACTGTAATGTAAATTGAGTACCTCGATCAAAGATTGACGAGCTTGAAACATACACTTAAAAGTATGCTTGCTAATCAAAGATAGCATAGTATAATATCGTATCCGCATAGATTGGATTTAAATAGTATTCTCGTATTTCTAGCTTGGTTGCTATCCAAGAGGATCAACAGTTGAGATTTATATGATCTCTAACTAAAATTAACTAAGAATCTAAAGTTATTGACTAGTGACAATCGAAAGAAGGAATAGCAAAGAAGGTTATCAGTGGGAAAAGATAGGGTTTTGATAGGATAGGTGCAAGATAATTGTTCGGGATCTAACTCTAGATAATTCACTTTTAGTGTTCAAGTGAGTCTCTCGAACTCACTCAATTATTAGTTCAAACGTTTAGTAGAAACTGCTATCTCGATTAAGTCTCAACCTCACAATATGAACCAATTTAAGCTCTGTGAAGATATGAAAGAATGCATAGTGGATTGGTCTTTAGGAAAACCTCTTTCGATTATTCTCCTAACTAGGTTTGAATGATTCAACTAGCCTCTTTCGATTACTAAGAAGAATTAATGAACTCAACAAACAATATAATGCAAAGATATCACAAGTTATGCCTCTCTCGGTTACATGAACTAGTGAATATAGATGCAATAATTAAATAATCCAAATATGCTTCAATACTAAAACTAGAGTTATCATCCAAAACAAGTATCAATACACCAAATCCATCAAACCCTAAAGGATCTACTCCATAGACATGGAGTAATTCATCAAAAATATGATCGAAGTATAAGAAAACATAAATTCAATCATAACCCGGGTCTTGAATGAGGAAGGAATGATAAAATCCTTATGTTTTTGTTCTTCCAACTCCTCCTTAGCTTCCTTAGGTCGAAAGTATGTAAAAGTCCAAAAAATAACATTTTTCATGTATTTATACCAAGTAGGGTCAGGCCCAGACAAAACCACCCTATCCTAGCCGAAATAGGAGAATAGCTCTAGAAAAAATATACAGGCGTGCCACATGGGGCGACGCGCCACGCGAGGATTTAGTGGGATTTCCAGAGAGCTTACAAAATTTATCACGCTGCCAAAACACACTGTTGTTGCGCACCACACACCGCCCGAGGCGCTGCAGCATTGCAAAATCCTCAGAGTCTTGCTTTTTGCTTGATTTTTGATGTCCAGATGTGGTCCTCGATCCCCGAACACGATCCCGACTTAATCATTTGGGCTTTTACTCAGACTTCAAAGCTCCAAATTGCTCGAATTATCCCACAACATCTACATAACTCGGAACCAGTCCTACAAGGCATAAAACACATAATAAGTGCAAAACGCTACCAATTAAAGCTCAACACAAGTAAATTACAGTGAATTAGAGTGCAATAAGCGACTAAAACACGGGATTATAGCCTACCATCAACACCCCACGCTTAAACCATTGCTCGTCCTTGAGCAATCAAACTACAGTTTATAAAGACACGACCTTTTTAACCAACACTCCTAACTCATCATACCAAGAATATTTTAAATAGATTAAGCACAATAACATAACATCCTCACTCAAGATTTGATTCCAAAGCACCATGCATTTTTCACAACCCGCTCACTTACTCTAACACATAGGTCAACTACATTACCTTGCCTTCATGAATTATGTGCCCTCACACAACAATCGAGAGTAGTTCCACACACAATAAATTTAAGAACAATTAGGAACTCAAGATAGAAAAAATCCACTCACTCTCATAAACAACATTCATACGCCACAAAAGACGTACCATAGGCTTTCCCGTAGTGTACTACTCTACTAACTAAGCTTATTCAGTCAAGGATCAAGTACGACTTCAATTGGTTGTAATGTAGGTTGCGGATGGGTAGGATACATTTAGGTATAAATGTGACTACACCTCCAAAGCACTTTAATACATACAATTAACTGTTCAAAACCCCACACTTATGTCAAACCATAACTCCGCCTTCACATCAATATACATTAACTCTCAACTTCTTTAAGCACAAATACATCAAGAGTTACCACTTATCAAGGAATATTTGCAAAACAATACAACTATTTTTTTCAATTTCTTTTTCAATTCAAGTAGTTCTTATTTTTTTAAAACAGTGCACCTCTCTCCTTATTTCAATAATTTCACTCAAAAGCCAAACCAACAACCACACACTTTAACTTTTACAAAGTTCATAACAATTCAAGTGCTCACGAGAGGTACAAGGTTCAAATAAATGGTCAATTCAAACAAATGGGTACGGCTTGTAATGTGGTTGCCAAAGAAATGGGATTATAGGCTCAACGGGTTTAACTAAGAGTCATAACAATTAGGTGGGGTAATAACATATAACTAGCTCAGCAAAGAAATACCTATATCACTTCCAAGACTAAATAAAACTACTATTTCGTTTTGCACACACACGGGGCAAGTTCTAGACATTAAATGCAATGCACAGAATAACACCAAACCTCACACACACATTGGCACATAACTCACTCAGGATCAGACTCATCAAGACACTATAGTCAAATCAGTTAAGCAAAGTTAAGATTATAAAATTTAAGGTGCTTATACAAGAGTCAAAAACTAAGCCTAAGCGTCACAACTAAAGCACTTACTATTCTCAAGGCATAATAAAGTCAAGAGATATTGCCTTCATTCAAATCATAGCACAAGGTTTCCTACTCCTAATAAAAATAAAAACTAACTACACCCGGTTCAAATAAAGCCCTTGAAAAAGAACCGCGACACAAAGAAAAACCAAGGGGGAGTTATTACACTACCTACAAAAGAAAATCTTTTTGTCTTTTTCCTTCGACTTTAATCCCTCAAGAAACCTGTCAATAATATCCATCGTCGGGAAAAATCAAAAAATTTAAAATTGTATGTTTTTTTTTTCTAACTGCTAAAACTAACAAAAGGAATATACATACATACATACAAATATCACCCACCCTACACTTTAAGTTGTGCCATGTCCCCATGACACACAATTAAAAAGCATAAGGTAAAGGAAACTTCCCTGAATATCTAGTCGGGGTCTGAGTCGAAGTCGGACTTCATTCCTCTCCTTCGAACTAATGCACACATCCAAGCGGACACCTTCTTCTCGGCCTTTTTTGGGTACACCCCACACTTACCTTTCTCGCTCACCGCAGCCTTCTCTTTTGAGCCCTTTACTTTCCACTCAACACTCGCAGCTGGTTTTTCCTTTTGTGCCCCCTTTTCTACATCTATTTTGAAAGCCACAGTCTTCTCACCCACTCTAAGCATGATTTCTCTCTTGTATATCCAATATAGCTCTGCCCGTCGCTAAGAATGGTCTTTCAAAGATGATGGGGACCTCATTGTTTTCCTCCATATTCACCAATATAAAATCCACAGGAAATACGAACTTATCTACCCCAAGTAACACATCTTCCACTATCCTCTGGGGTGTTATAGTCGTTTGATCTGCCAGCTACAAAGATATGGGTGCAGACCTTATCTCTCCAATCTCCTTCTCCAAATTCCTGTAGATAGACAGAGGCATTAAATTAATTGAGGCACCAAAATCAGATAAGAATTTATCAAAATGAATAGTTCCTAAAGATCAAGGTATAGTAAAACTCCCTGGATCTCCACACTTTTGTGGGAGTTTATTTTGCAATATCTCACTACAATGCTTTGTGAGCGTGACCACTGAGGTATTCTCTATTTTCCTCTTCTTTGTACGGATATATTTCAAGAATTTAGCATAAGCTGGCATTTGTGAGAGCACTTCTGTGAAAGGTAAGTTTACATGAATCTGTTTCAACACATCCAAAAATCTGTCAAACTGCTTGTCCAATCTTTCTCTACCTAACTTTTGGGGAAAAGGTAAAGCATGCATATGCTTGCTCTCCTCAGGTTCCTCCCTTCTCAATTTTCTTCTTTCTTCTTTTTCTCAGCTGCCTTTTGGCCTTTCTTCTTCTTATCAACATCATTCTTCAGCTGGTCCCCACTTTCTTTTTCAAGTACCACATCTTTTTGGATTGGGGTGAATCCTTCAACACTTGCCCACTTCTCAAGGTTATAGAATTCACTGTTTCTTTGGAATTTCTTTCAGTATCAGCGGGGAGAGTTCCTGGAACCGTCTCAGATAATATCGTTGCAATTTGTCCCTCTTGCTTATCTACATTTTGAATTGCTTCCCCTTGTACTTCAAATCTTTCATCAGTCTTCGAAGCTCCAAATAGCTCGAATTAGCTCCACAACATCTACATAACTTGGAGTCACTCCTACAAGGCATAAAACACACAATAAGTGCAAATTCGACCAATTAAAGCTCAATACAAGTAAAGTGCAGTGAGTTAAAGTTCAATAAGCGACTAAAACACGAGATTATAGCCTACCATCAGAAATAATAGACACGGGAACACCATGAAGGCGAACAATCTCACGAATGTAAGTCCGAGCTAGCTGCTCTGAAGAATAAATATCACAACTGGGATGAAGTGTGCGGACTTGGTCAGTCTGTCCACAATGACCCACACTGCATAAAGCTCCCCAAGGTCCAAGGAAGTCTAACTAAAAAATCCATCGCGATATGCTCCCACTTCCACTCTGGAATGTCAATCTTCTGAAGCAAACCATTGGGTCTCTAATGCTCGTACTTCATCCGCTGACTGTTCAAACACCGAGAAACATACTCAATGATATCTTTCTTAATCCTCCACCACTAATAGTTTTGCCTCAAATTCTGATACATTTTCGCGACACCCAGATAAATGGAATACCGCAAACTATGGGCCTCCCCGAGAATCAACTCACGCAACCTATTTACATTTAGAACACAAATTCGACCCTGCATCCTCAATACCCCATCATCTCCAATAGTAACCTTTTTAGAAAGTGGGGATCATCATACGGACGTGCCTTGATGCGCTCAACCAAAAAAAAGCACTGTGAAAGCACGCAAGCAAGAACCCGGCTAGGCTCCGAAATATCCAACCTCACCAACCAATTGGCCAAAGCTTGAACATCGAATACTAACGGTCTCTTCCCAACTGGAATATATGCAAGACTCCCCATGCTCTCATCCTTCCTACTCAAAGCATCGGTCACCATATTGGCCTTTGCCGGATGATAAAGAATGGTGATATCATAGTCCTATAGTAGCTCTAACCACCTCTATTGCCTCAAGTTCAGATCCTTTTGCTTGAACAAGTGTTGTAGACTCCTGTGATCTGTGAACATCTCACAAGACACATTTATTTACCTTGAAAATGGTAATTATAATTAAATTTGATTTTGTGGTACTAAAAATACGTGATTTATTTTATTGCTAGTTGTTAGGCAATATATGCTAAGTGTGAGTTAGAAAAGTGAGATAAGAGCTTGAAGGCAGTGTGCAATGCAAACCGAATGGCCGTGAATCGGGGCCTCGAGCTAGCCTAAGCTGGGCCTCGAGGTCGAGTAGACAAGCTCGATCAGGGATGATCGATGAAGGACTAACAGTTCTAGGAGCCTTGATGGTGGCTCTTTATGATCAATGATGGGTGATAAATCAAGAAACAATCAATGAAACACAATAAATGCAAGTAATAAATCAAAGGAAAGATAATGGAGAATGTTTAAGTTAGAGAGCAGAGAATGTTTTTGTTCTTCTATTCAATGTGTTGTGCAAGAAATGACAAGGGTTCCCTTTATATAGGAGGGGGAATCCCAACATAGTACAGGTGCATTTATTACAAAGATATGCGACTGATACAGCCATTTATTACAAAGATATGCGGCTGGTATGGCCATTTAATGTCACGGTACGGACTTATACTATCCTTGTAGACCTGGTCAGGTCTAACCACGTGCCTTGGGAATTTCCCTCTTGCCCGACATTGCCATCGATTTGCACTGCCCCGAGGTCGAACATAGAGAACCCTGGGGGTCGAACCTCGAGCCGTTCCTCGAGCTGTTCCTCGAGCCTTCTGGAGACGGGCTATGGAGCGTCATAATGACCATAAAATTGGACTCCCCAATTTTAGCCGTATACAGATAGTCCCCGCGTTTCTTAGAGTAGAAATGATAAGAAATGATCCTGACCTCGAATTTCTCGAACCCCTCGTGATGACATCATGCTCGTGATATAAGCATTCCAAGTGACTGAAAAGGTCCCATCGTTTCGTCTCCCTAAAAGCAATGATTATACCGTCAGTTCAGTTTTCCAAAAGGCATCCATTGAACTGTCGATCCGTTTACCCAAAAGCATTAATCGCATTGTTGATTCGTTTCCCCAAAGGCATTGATTGCATTATTGATTCGTTTCCCCAAAGGCATTGATTGCGTTACTGTCTCTCTATAAATGGGGGGTTGCTTGAGCCAAGACTACACTCAATCTTTCTTCAACAGCCTTTGGCCCCTTCCCTTCTTCTACATCCTCCTCTAAACCCCTACTTTTATGATTCGAACTTATGACCATAAAGTCATATGCAGCAATTTCGTCAGTCATGCCATGGCTCTTTTTCAAAGCTTTCCACCACTGAGTGGGACTATCCTGAGTTGTGGTGGTTGTTGTTGTTGTTGGTGCGAAATAATAAGGGAAGGGCCTCAAATTCTTCCTGTATCAGAAGATATGTGGACCGTAAACCGCTGCTCATCTATCTTAATATCAACCTGGTATGGTGCCTCATTCCTTTTGCTTTCCATGGAGTGAGGTGGCGGCATCTACTAACTTTTGCATCCCGCACCGGTACAATGTCTCAAGAAGTGGCTTCACAATAGTAGTGCTGACGAGACCCGTACTCGCCAAATTTTTCACCAAGCCACAACTCTCCTTGCTAGTTAAAAGCTTTTGCTCTTTGATAAGATATAGCTGCTTCGGAGGAGATTCTCGATACCGCGCTGTAGATCGAAATGGGGTCCCCGAGGAAACGGTTCTCACAGATGTCGCTGCCGAAGATATGCCCTCGAAATAGATATACCCTTGAAATAGATTAGGCCTTGTAGCTGTTGTTCTTTGCTTCTTTGTCTCTGTGTAAGGACCCCTCGTGGGCTTTTGTAATTATCGTTTATTAATACAAAAAGTTTCTTTAATTAGCCTTCGATTTGTGCTGAACTTCTATTTTACTTTTGATCGGTCCGAATACTGGACCCGGACATCATAATCCCTTCGGTCCTTGATTGGTTAATATGATATTTCTTGAGATTCTTTGACATCCCTCGGACTAAATCTGGATTGATCTGGTATAAACTTAGGTCGCTAGGACTTCTGAGTTCGAGCTGAGTGAGAGCAGGGTCCCGATTTTTCTTTGAAATAGAGCTCAGCCCTTTTAGGCCTTGTTGCTAGTCCTCGAGTGAGAGTTTTCTTGAACTTGGGCGGCCTTGAAAACTTGCTTCGAACATAAAATGAAGATAGCCCTAAGGCGTTATATATAGTCCCTGAGCGAGAATATACTCGAACTTGGGTGGCCCCTGGGCTAAAGAATCGGGTGAATGACCCGCACTTGCAATAGTAGAGATCCTCGAGATCGGGCACTATCTCGAGGCTAGGTTTATGTGGATAGCTCCTTAGAGCCCATTGTTATAGCAACAGAGACCCTCGAGATCGGGCACCATCTTGAGGCTAGGTTGATATGGGAACCTTTGACCTCTCGAACGTTGTACAACAACGTGATTCGTATGACACGGCCATGAAGCGACCAATGCGGTCCCGCCGGTACACTTCCCCGACAGTGATAATGGCCTAGTCAGAACTAATTGGCCTTTAGAGTAGGCGGACAGTCGCCGCTTGCTCTATATATGAGTTTGCTTTCTTCTTATTTGAGGGCTCCGCCACTTTGTGCAGCTATCCTTTTTATAGAGTTCGCCTTCCTTGCGCCAGTTCTTTCATCACTTAATTCAAAGCTTTCGCCTAAGTTTTCATGGCTGCTACGCCCAAACCCGCTCATCAAGAAGAGGGGAGTTCTGCCTCTGCTTTCCGCTCGGTCGGTGGTACACCGCCGGCGTCCGGTGAATGTCACGCCCCAACCCGGGAGGCGCGACCGGTGCTCAATCGAGTGAACCCGACTGAGCAAGCCTTTATGGACACTTTCTACCCAACTCACTATGATCAAGAAACCATGCTTTCATTTAATTAGATAGTAGGAAAGATCGTACATATAACATTGCTAGTTAATTTTATATTACAAACCTTAAACCATAGTTAAGATTCCTAAACTTCATACAGTTACAGTTTAAATGAACAAGAGTTTAAAATTAAAACACAGTTCAGTGACCCATCCAACACCCGTACATAACCCACACAAACGTCTACGGAGCCTCTAAAGATGCAAAAGACAGTTATGATAATACCGGCAAATGGCCCTCGGCTATACCTCAAAAAGTGGTAGTTTAGAACAAAAGATACACTGCATAACCCCTGGAAGGAAAAAGGGGGCTCACCAAGGCTGCTGAGAGGAGGATGCACCGCTATCTACGATCGGCACTGTCTGCTATGGAACCACCTACATCCATTCAAAGATGTAGCGCCCCCGTCAAAAGGGATGTTAGTACCATGGAATAGTACTAGTATGTATAACTAAACACCATCTCATTAGAAAGAACTATCATACAAGAATAATAATAAGGATCAACAAAAGCTTTAAACAATCACCACATCATCAAATAAAAGGGATCACATAGCTTTCACATAATTTCCATAGCTTTAGGTTGGGACATTTAATACTGTTGCATCATCATTCACAATACCACCACTTTCTTGCGCGGAGTCCGATCACGATCCAATCGGCTAGGTTGCCTCATTTGAGACATGTACCTCAGTCACAATTTCATTCTCACTTTTCGGTTTCAATATCAGCACAATACCACCATGTGTGCGGCATGGCATCCGATCTCGGCTCGATCGGCTAGGCCGTCTTACCAAGACGTTTTTCCTTTTTCATCAATCATCTCTTTTCAATCTTTATTTCACATATATTAGTTCATCGGCACTTGGGGCCAGAATTATCACAACATACTTGGCACTAGGCCACATTTCATAACACAAACTCTTTTCCCCCACATTTTACATCAATTCCACTTTCAACATTAACCTTGCGATTTAAGATAATAAGCACATACAAGAGCAATTCGAGTTGTAAGCATAGAGAGGATTTCACATATTTTAGCATAACAATCTCAATTTAAACTTGACTTGAAATCTAGGCATTTTAGCACATGGTTCACATTCTTCACACATCCTTAAATTACCAAAAATAGCATATTAGAAACATTAAGGCACACCTTTCACATATATTCTTGCAACACCAATTCATTTGAAATAGCAAGCACTACATCAATCAATTTTTGGAACTTACAATATTTGCATGGACACCAAGGGAGCTCAATTTCTAAGAAGAGGGGGTTTTAGCCATACATACCTCAATAGAGCTCTCCTCAAATCCTTACAATAATTCCGGAACTCCTAGCAACTTCGATCTATTTTATGAGAATTACAAGTTGAACCAAAAATTAGAGGGATAATCAAGATTCTAGCTCATTTGGGCACATTATCAAGCACTAAGTGTGCATTGTGATTTTAGGACCTTTTCGTGAGAGATTCTATCATCCTACACCCCATTTGTTATATTTTTAGCTCACAATCTCCCCATACCCTTTTATCATACATGCATGCAAGATAATCAATCCTTATACCCATGAACCCACTTGTTAATTACTCATTTTAGTAGGAATTTGAAATCAAAGGTTAGGGCACAAGTTCTTACCTCTTAGGATGAATGCTTAATAGCTTTACTTGATAATCTTCAAAGATTGGGCAACGATTGAATAGTGACTTGGTGAGGATTACCTTCTCCCTCTAGAACTCTTTTTCTCACTCTAAATGTTGCAAAAATAGCACAATATGGTCTAGTGGGGTGTTTTTAATGAGATGGGGTCGGGTTTTAAAAGTTAGAAAATGGGAGCCCCGACTCAATCTGCGGTCGCATATGCGGCCCGCAAAAGGGACCGCAAAAATAGCCCTCAAGACTTGAATATTCTGCCCGGGTATGCGACCAATATGCGGTCCGCATACCCGTTCTGCGGTCGCATAATGCACCGCAGAACTACCCTTCGCAAAAAAATCCCAAGGAGGTTATGCGGCCTGCATATCGATTATGCGATCGCATAATTGGCTTCATAGTTGTACTCAAAATTGGCCAACATTCTGCCTCACTCTGCGGCAGCTATGCGGCCCGCATTGCTATTATGCGGCCGCATAATGGGCCGCAGAAATGCGCTCTTCTAGAAAAACATTTTTCCTTAACTTTTTACTGCACAGATCAATCCAAAAGGTCCGAACTGCAGCAACATTTCTAACACATATTCCTAACTAGGCACTACGAGATTTCGGACTTTTGAGTAAAAATTTCACGGGGCCTTACAGTGAACCAACCTCGAGAAGTTATGTATCGAGGAGGGACCCTACACTAGGGAGATCTCCCAATGTTCAGGGCCATTGGGAGCGTGCATCGAGGTTCATTTCATCAATAGGAGAGGAACACCTTGAGGCAGTGAGGAGAGATCGCGGATGGGGAGAAAAGGTGGTATTGCAGGTACCTTCCCTAGAAGAGAACATCATGGCTCATGTAGAGGGGTTTTTGAACGTATATACGTACCACTTTATGTTCAGCCCTCTCGATAGAGTCGTGCTCGACTTCTGTCGAAGATATCGGGCTACCCTAGCACAGGATCACCCGTCATTCTGGAGGATAGTATTGATGGTAAGGTTCTTTGCGGAGAAAGTCGGGCTTGAGTTCACCCTTAGCCATCTCATCAAATTGTACCAGCCCTTTCATTACCGAGGCCTGATAGATTTACAATGTCGATCCACCGGGCTCTTTATTGCAGATGGTGAAGAAGATGGGGACCGAGGATGGATGAGTTAATTTTTCTGAGTACGGACTGTCGATGTTATCCCCGTGGGGTTCCTGCCATTTCCTGAGAAATGGAATTTCACATGTAAGTGGTACACTTGTGTTTTTATCATTTTTGTTCATGGTGGAGGCGGACTCCCTAAAGATATTTTCCTTTTCTTTTTTACAGCAATCCCGTGGATGCCATACGAGGTTCCCGACCTGGCGGATTGGACTTGGAAACTAGTAGCTCGCTCGACCTAAGATGGGCGCAAGTGGCGAGTCCTATCGAAGGGTAGATGGGAGGCAAAACACCACGGTGAGTACCGTATGATTCTTCCCTTTAAGGAATATTTCCTTTTGTGTTTCCTAACTTCTTTACTGTAGGCGCCGGAGAATTTTCCCTGATGAGACCGTGCCCTCTTGGAGAGGAGGGAGGATCATTGGCTTCGGAGCCGAATAGTGATAACAAGCGTAAGGAATCCTCGGTGGGCGAGGAGATTTGTAGTGAGGCAAGGTCTGCTCGGAGGCGAAAAGGAGACGCAGCCGTTGAGGTAGATCATGTACCTATCGGCCATTGTGTAGTCATTGGTGCAACAGAAGGGAGCGGCCACACATCGATGGCTCGAGCCGAGAGGCCTCCCGAGGCAGCTGAGCCTGCAAAACCCAAAATTTCTGGCCTCGGAGGAGTGGCTCCTCCTTTTCCGCCGTCTTCTTCTCCCGTCGAAGGTACTTCGAGGGATGCAGATGTTCTGCCGCCGTCCTCTTCTCCCGTCGAAGGTACTTCAAGGGATGCGGATGTTTTGTCGCCGTCCTCTTCTCCCGTCGAAGGTACTTCGAGGGATGCGGATGTTCTACCGCCGTCCTCTTCTCCCGTCGAAGGTACTTCGAGGTATGTTCGAGGCCAGAGGATGCCTAAGTCAAGTGGGGTCTCCAGCGATCATATCCCCGCCGAGAGCTGTTCAATTGAGGCCGATGAGATCAGGCCAGTAGATGCACGCTCAACATTTGAGGAGGCTTAGAGGCTCTATTCTGAGGTGAGCTCCAGTGGACTTTATTGGTTTTTTGGTTTTGCATTTTCATTTTCTCATTGGGTTTCTTTTTTATAGGTTTTTGGCAAACTCAAGTCTGAGCTGCTCTGCCGGGAAGCCCGGTTGTGGAAAGCCTTGGACGTGGCGAAATCCCTCAGGCTTCTCTGCGATAAAAGGGCAAAAGAGTTGATATACCTTCGGTATGAGACGAGTCGAAGCCTGGACTACGATGGCCGCCTCGAGAGACAGGTAACCTTTGTTTCGAGAGGGTGCACATTTTCTCCTCTATCCTCGGAGATTAACATTTTGATGCTTCAGTTGCAGAGTAAGGCGGAGGACCTGGAACGCCTTTGGGGCGAAGTTGGTCAGGCCAAGAACGAGTGCAATGAGCTAAAGGCTCAGATAGATTCCCAAGTTACGGCCAAGAAGAATGTATTAGCCAAGGTTTCTACCCTCGAAGTGCAACTTCGAAATGCTCGCGAAAACAGCTTGGTCCAAGCGAGCAGGATTGTAAGGCTCGATCTGACCTTTTGAAGATGAAGGCCGAGGTTGTGGACGCCTGGGCTGAAGCTGAAGAGATTTGAGCTAAGGCTGATAAGAAAGTAGCCATCTATTTAAAAGACACCGCTGATGCTCGATCTAGGTTGAGAGGGGATTCCGGTCGGGAGAGAAGAAGCAATAAGTATGCCCGGTGCAGATCCCAAAGGGAAACCCTCGAGGAGATCCATGCTAGGGGCTTCGATATCTCGAAAGAGATAGAGCAGGCCATGGCGGATGAACACGACGCCAAGTTCCTCATATCCGATGCCGAAAATAACGAGGAAGAAGCCGATGGAGCCTCAGTCCCCGAGGGAAGTAGACTAGGCTTTTTCCTTTTAATTGTATGTACAATGTTCTTAGAGAACTTTGTAAATAAGCCTCATATTATTTCACATATACTTATAAAAGAAAGCCTTTTGGTTTCATCTTTCATGAATTTCCCTTTGCTTGTGTATGTCTTTTTTCGAATTTTGACGTTTGTCGATGATTAGCTAGGTGAATTGGACTTCGAGGCAAAACCCTTAGGTTTACAGATCGGCCCTGAGGCTGGTTGGGCTGGCCCGTAGGCTCTTACGCACTCGCCCTTAGGCATTTTTTAGTTAACCGTTTCTAGCTCAATTTTCGAGTCGGGTTTCGACTCAAGCTCATCGACCCTTAGGTTTTTGATTTTTAAGCTGGCTTTTAGGCTCTTACGCGTCGGGTCGGCACGACCTCTAATATGGGTTGGCGCTTGGGCTCTTATGCCTTGGGTCGGTACGACCTCTAATATGGGCTGGCGCCTGTGATTTTATGGCGACGGTCGGGCATCCCTATGTCGCATTAGTTTGGCCGGAGCCTTATGATCGTGGTCATTGTGTTAGGCCGTAACCATTTAGTCCCCGAGTGAGATGGTCTCGGCGTCTATATCGAGGGTATGCCCTTTTAGGGGTCTTACAAGTTCGAATATATAGCCTAGACTTTAGGATCGGGATTATGCCTTTTGTAAGGTTTTATATGAACATGCCTTACTCGAGGTCTTACACATAGGTTACTTGGCACAAGTATAATTCATTCCTGGCTTGAGGTCTTACAAATAGGTTACTTGGTACAAGTATAATTCATGCCTGGCTTGAGGTCTTACAGATTTGATATTTCCTTACGGAGGTCTTACATTGTTGATAACGCCTCATGGAGGTCTTACATTTTCTAGCATTGCCACGTGGAAGGCTTTCGTGCTCGAGGTCGCCCGCTTGGGGTCTTATGGCCTCGGACTTTTGATATCTCGATGGGGTGACCGTTAGCGACAGTCCCCGAGACGTCGATAATTTTTGGCCCTGGAGCCGTTCTTCGTGCATTTCAACGTTGCCTCATTGAGGGCTTACGAGCTCGAAGTTGCCGGCCCAGAGGTCTTACAGCTTCAAGTTTTTGATGTCAGTCCCCGAGTGTTCGGGAGATTTCTGGCTCTGGGGCCGTTTCTTGTAAAAATAGCAAACTTCTTTGAGGCGCAAGGCGTTTTGATGGTAAAAGATATTCCATTGATTACTTGGTACAAGTATACATGTTTTTGTCCTCGAGGGTTCGATTATTCTATGCGGACACGGTTCATTTGACCGTTTGGCCCGATACATCATTTTCCTATCAAGACCCTCTTTGACTTGTCTTGATTTCTCAGGGGAGGTGATCTCCCGGGGGAATGCCCCCCAGTATTTGAGGTTAATTGAAGAGAGACCTTGAATATTTGTTAAGTTCTCCTTAGGTAGCATATAGATGTTGCCTCGTTAAAAACCTTGCCGGCAAAACCCTTCTTGGGATAAAATCCGATCGAAGGAAAGGAGTGCAACGCATGATTTAAAACCTAAGGTCTTCGATCTGGAAGGTGCTTTGAATTTTCTAACCGGACACCTACACACGGGTTAGTATAAGACGTAAATAAAAAGGGAGGCGGTTATACCTTAGCGGTGACGGTGTTTCAAGCCTCGATATGCTTCAACAGCTTGCTCTAGGACACGGTACGGTCCTTTGCTCATTTACTCGGGTGCAGCCGAGAATGTAGCTTGTGATTTCTACTTTACTGTTTGCTTATCCTTTGGCTCCTCTGATGTTGAAGGTGTCGATGTCGGTGCCATATCGTGCACCGTGAACATCTCTCTTGCTTCATGCTGCTCCCCGTATACGGTTTTTATTCTGTCCTTTGTTGGGAAATTCATCATTTGGTGAAGGGCTGATGGTACTGCTCTCATGCAGTGTATCCATGGCCTTCCGAGTAAGGCATTGTACCTCATGTCTCCTTCGATGACATGGAATTTGACATTTTGGGTTGTGCCAGCTACGTTGACCGGGAGGGTGATCTCCCCTTTCGTTGTCTCACTCGCCATGTTAAATCCGTTAAGGACTCGAGAGGCGGGCACGATCTGGTCGAGCAGTCCGAGCTGCTCCACTACCCTCGACCTGATAATGTTGGTTGAGCTACCTGGATCCACAAGCACACGTTTAATTTGAAATTTATTCACAAGGAAAGAAATTACCAATGCATCGTTATGAAGCCGAGACAGGGGCTCGATGTTCTCTTCGCTGAATATGAGAGCGTCCTCGGATATGTAACCTCGAGTCCGCTTTTCCCTGGTGATGGATATTTTAGTTCGTTTGACAATGGGTTCCTGAGGGATGTCGACTCCTCCAACGATCATGGGGATGACGTGTCACAGCTCTTCTGTTTCATTTTTCATGTTCGCCTCTCTTTCCGAAAAATTGATTTTTGGCTCGGTCACTGAGGAACTCTCGGAGGTGTCCTCTGCTGATTAGTCGAGCTACTTCTTCTCGGAGCTATCTGCAATCTTCGGTCCTATGACCGTGTGTGCTATGAAACTCGTACACCAGGTTGGGGTTCCTTTGTGGCGGATCTGATTGTACGGGTTTTGGCCACCTGGTGTCTTTGATTTTACCTATGGCCGATACAATGCCTAAAACGTCAATGTTGAAGTTGTATTCAGATAGTCGGGGTGCCTCCATCAGTCCCGTGTGTCTGTCGAATCCGGCTCTGCTCACGAGTCCCTGAGGATTCTGACCTCGATCTGCCCTTCGGTCGCTCCAGCGTATGTTACGCCTTGGGACGTTCCTTTGATCTTCAGTGTACTCGGTTCCTTTGCCAGGAGCATGCTAGGATATACTGAGCCCGAGGGGCTCCTAGTTGGTCATCCTCGACCCTGATCTTTGACTGATACCGGTTATGGACATCCGCCCAAGTCACTGCGGGATACTCAACCAAGTTCTGTTTTAGCTGCTTCGAAGCTATTGAGCTTCGTTCGTTCAAACCTTGGGTGAAGGCCTGCACTGTCCAGTCATCGGAGACCGGCGGTAATTCCATTTGAAAGCGAGATACAAACTCCCGTAGCATCTCGTTCTCTCTCTGTTTGATTTTGAAGACATCAGATTTCCTTGTAGCAACCTTGATAGCACCAGCATGTTCCTTTACCAGCATGGCAAATGAGTCTATTAAGTCTGGGGACAGGTTGTGATACCACATCATGGCCCCTTTTGAAAGTATTTTTCCAAACTTTTTCAATAGGACGGATTCGATCTCTTCGTCCTTCAGGTCGTTTCCCTTTACAACACAAGTGTAGGTAGTGATGTGCTCGTTGGGGTCTGAGGTTCCGTTGTACTTCGGGAGATCGGGCATTCTGAATTTCTTCGGGATGGGTTTTGGAGCAGCACTCGATGGGAATGGCCTTTGTACAAATTTCTTTGAATCTACACCCTTAAGGATCGGGGGCGCACCCGGGATCTGATTGACCCTTGAATTGTAGGTCTCCACCTTTTTGTCATTAGCTTCTATCTTCTTTTTGCCCGATTCAATCCTCTTTGTGAGGTCCTCGAGCATCTTTATAATAGCAGGGTCGGCTGCTGACCCGTTGTTGCTCGATCTTTCTGGCACCTGTTCGGCTCGAGGAGCTGTTTCCGGTGCTGCTGTGCTTGGAGTTTTTTGGTGGCTTTGCAGTTGCGCAATCGCCAGCTGTTGTGCCTGCAACATCTCAAAAATGACGTGAAGGCTAACCTCTCGTTCCTCCCGAGCTGGGGTTCTTTGAGCTTCTTGTTGGTTTTCTTGGCGTATACTCCTGTTAGTGTGGGAGCTTATGTAGACGTGTTAGGCGTTGCGTGAGCCCACATCTATGGGAATTGGTTCTGGTGCGTCCTCAGGGTTTCGCAGTGGTACACCGGGCCTGGAATAGCTACACCATTCTCTCCATGATCCTCAGGATCGTTGTTTTCATGTGCATTCACTGAGTTGGACATTTTGACCTGAAATCAAAGATTCTTGGACAAGAACAAGTGTGAAGAACAACTTGCGTTTTTCAGTAAACCAGAACGAAAACAATCACTATTATTTTTAGCCCCACGGTGGGCGCCAAACTGTTTACCTTGAAAATGGTATTTACAATTAAATTTGATTTTGTGGTTCTAAAAATACGTGATTTATTTTAATGCTAGTTGTTAGGCGATAGATGCTAAGTGTGAGTTAGAAAAGTGAGATAAGAGCTTGAAGGCAGTGTGCAATGCAAACCGAATAGTCGTGAATCGGGGCCTCGAGCTAGCTTGAGGTGGGCCTCGAGGTCGAGCACACAAGCTCGATCAGGGATGATCGATGAAGGACTAACAGTTCTGGGAGCCTTGATGGTGGCCCTTTATGATCAATGATGAGTGATAAATTAAGAAACAATCAATGAAACACAATAAATGCAAGTAATAAATCAAAGGAAAGATAATGGAGAATGTTTAAGTTAGAGAGCAGAGAATGTTTTTGTTCTTCTATTCAATGTGTTGTGCAAGAAATGACAAGGGTTCCCTTTATATAGGAGGGGGAATCCCAACATAGTACAAGTGCATTTATTCCAAAGATATGTGACTGATACAGCCATTTATTACAAAGATATGCGGTTGGTACGGCCATTTAATGTCACGGTACGGACTTATACTATCCTTGTAGACCCGGTCAGCTCTAACCACGTGCCTTGGGAATTTCCCTCTTGCCCGACATAGCCATCAATTTGCACTGTCCCGAGGTCGAACATAGAGAACCCTCGGGGTCGAACCTCGAGCCGTTCCTCGAGCTGTTCCTCGAGCCTTCTGGAGACGGGCTATGGAGCATCATAATGACCATAAAATTGGACTCTCCGATTTTAGCCGTATACAACATTGTAGAGATAGTGCCTCCAAATCTTCTGAACAATAATTGTCAACTCCGAATCAAGTACTGGGTAGTTGTTCTCATGGGGCTTCAACTGACGTGAAGCATGAACAATCACTCTACCCTCCTGCATCAACACACATTCATTGCCAATCCGTGAAGCATCACAATAAACTGTATAGGAACCAGATCCCGAAGGCAGAACTAGAACTGGAGTTGTAGTCAAGGCAGTCTTGAGCTTCTGAAAGCTCTCCTCACACTCCTCAGACCACCTGAATGGGACTACCTTCTGGGTCAATCTAGTTAAAGGTGCAACAGTGGACGAGAAACCCTCCACAAAATGGTGATAATACCCAGCCAAACCAATGAAACTCCGAATCTCAGTAGTAGAAGACGGTCTGGGTCAACTTTGAACGGCCTCAATCTTCCTCGGATCGACCTTAACCCCTTCACTAGACACCACGTGCCCCAAAAAATGCCACTGAATCAAGCCAACACTCACACTTTGATAATTTAGCACATAACTTCTTCTCTCTAAAAGTCTGGAACATGATCTTCAGATGCTGCTCATGATCCTCCTAGCTACGTGAATACATCAATATATCATTAATCAAAACTATGAAGAAGGAATCAAGACAGGGCTGAAATACACTGTTCATCAAGTGCATAAAGTCTGCTAGGGCATTGGTTAGCCTAAAAGACATCACCAGAAACTCATAGTGACCATAGCGGGTCTCTAAAGTCGTCTTCGAAATATCTGAATCCCGAATCTTCAACTGATGATACCCTGACCTCAAATCAATATTCGAGAACACTCTAGCTCACTGAAGCTAATCAAATAAGTCATCAATGCGTGGTAGTGGGTACTCATTCTTAATTGTAACTTTGTTCAACTACTTGTAGTCAATACACATACTTATAGTACCATCCTTCTTCTCCACAAATAGAACGGATGCACCCGACACACTGGTTCCACTATCATTTTTTTCTATGTATTATTTTTAAAAATAAAATAATAAAATGGAAGCAAAGGATCATGTGGTTAGTAAATAATTAATAAAATAAAAATTCTTATTTTGGGGAAGTGTTGGAATCTATTTATAATGAAAAGAGGAGTCAATCTTAGTTGATTTAAACCTTTAAATTAAATTTGATCAAATATGATGCCTTTATTCTTATTAGATTTTGTTCTAAAAGTACTAAGTGGTTTTTTTTTTTTTTTCAATATGCCACTTAGCTTACTATTAAGCTTGACCACCTTCTTTTTTTTATTTTTTTTATTTTTAATTTGACCAAATTATTTATGCTTTATGTTGTTCTTTCACGTAGTAATTCATTTGCTATTTATCCGAGTGGTTAAGACTGTTCTTATTAAGTTTAAATTTTATAATGATGTAAGAAATATTTATTTGCGTATAATATATTCATTTGCCCCATTTTTCAATATTAATATGCCTTTATAATTCTTTTTATTAAAATGTTTTTTACTAATTTATTTTTATCTTACAAATAATTTGTATATTTTATGTATGATCTTATTTTGATGCTTGAATTTTTTTAGTTTTTAAAGTTATTAAATCTTTAATATTTTAAGTAAATTTTAATTTTATTTTATATTTAAACTGACTACAAAGTATAAATAGTCATAAGTTATCTCAATTTTTGTATTTATATATTTTTTATTTTTTTATATCATAGTTTTTGAATTAATTATTTACCTCCATATTTCTAGCTAATATAGAAAAAAATCTATGAGTGGATCAATATATAAATATAGGTATAGATATACATATACATATAAATATAGATATATAGATTAGATTTTGTCTAAGATCTATTTAAATTATGTATAAAATCTATTTCAATCAACTGCATCCATTAATTATGTTTACATTTATAATTTTTAATTATTAATGTTATCTTAAAATTTTCAAGTGGATTAATTTTAGCTTGCCACTTGGCTTTACCACAATGCATACTATCCTCCTTTTAGTATAATATATAATAATATAAATATAAATATAAACATAGATATAGATAATATAGATAATTAATATGCTTTTAATTTATTTTGACATGGCCAACTTGCTGAAAGGGCTTTTTTCCCTTTCCATAAATGCACTTCTCTAACCCAATAGGAATTCTTATTTTTTTTTGCATGATTGGGAATAAGAGTGAGAAACACATGATTATTTCTAATTTTAAATAATAATTTATTTAAAGTTTACATTATACCCAACCTAAATTGCAGCTTAGTTATCATTCATTCTTAAGTTTTACACAAATGATAAATTTTCGGTACATATACATTTTATAACATTTTTCACATGAAATAGAAAATAATGCATAACAAATTGTTATAAAATAATGAAGCAGACATATCTTAGATAGATTAAAATTGTGGCTGACGATTCCCTAAACAAAGTCAAAGAGGGAAAAGATCACTAACTTTTAATATTGAGAAAATCTCACTTTATATCCATTAATCCCAAACTATTTACCATTTAGTACTCAGGCTCAAACAATTTACTACTCTTACCCATGAAACCCAAACTGTTTACCCGACATTCTTTACAACAAGGTATCGTATTCTTGACAACAGAGCCTCTTTGTTATTATTGTTCTTGATTTCTTTTTTCTAGGAAAAAGAATTTAATCATGGCTGTATATTTCAAGTATAAAGTGCTAAAGATTATGATTCAATTCCAACTCTTGATCAACTTATTTCTGTTGGCAATTTAAAATTAAAAATATTTGAATCCAAGCGTTTTAGTAGGGGTAAAGATTTTGACCTTCTTATTACCAAAGCTCAAACTAACGAAGATTATGTGGATCAATTCTGCTCCACTAACGAAAATGGCTAGTTCCAATTCTGCTCCACTTTTTCTTGATTGTTCTTTCCCTAGATCTTGCTCTTGCCTTGGCCCTTGAATTTAAAATTTTTATTTTGAAGATTTCTTCTTTGATTCAAAGTGGGTGTTGTTAAATATTGCTTATAGTACCTTCTGGAAGTTCATACTGAAATTTGATAGCATTTGGAGCTGAATTGAGGTGATTGAGATCGAAATTTTCAGTTGAAAATCGAAGAAGAACACAGTTACAGTATACGCTACGGTATACAATATGTTGTAGGAGTATATAGCTATACCGCAACAGTATACTATTATAGTTTACAATATATTACAACGGTATATTGTAATAATCGAAGAAGAACACAGTTACCTAACAGTATACCGCTACAGTATACAATATACTATAGAGTATATATTTATACTGCAACAGTATATTATTATAGTACACACATATTATTATAGTATACTGTAATAATATGCAGTATACTGTAACAGTATGCTGTAATAGTATACAATATACTATAATAGTATACTTATTACACGTAAATTCACTTGCTTTTTTCCTTTTAATTTGCTTTAAGCTTTTACCCAGCGTGAGGGGCAAATTAAAAATGCTATATATATATATATATATATATATATATATATATATATATATATATATATATATATATATATATATATATATAATGTAACAGTNGTGAGAGCCAAATTGAAAATGCAAAAAAAATAATAATATTATAGTATGATATGTAATGTAACAGTATACTCTACAATTAGATCCTTTTAGAATTTTTTGAAATTTTTATTGATAACTGATATTATTTCAGTTTACTAATTGAATTAAAAAAAATTTAACTCTTTGCGTACAATTGTATACCCTGTTTGTATAGCTATATACTATACGGGTATCATATGTTAGTTAATATTTTTTTGGTTGTATTAGCTACATTTAATTGGTACACAATTTGATTTTTCTTTA
Organism: Nicotiana attenuata; assembly: GCF_001879085.1. Taxonomy (NCBI): domain Eukaryota; kingdom Viridiplantae; phylum Streptophyta; class Magnoliopsida; order Solanales; family Solanaceae; genus Nicotiana; species Nicotiana attenuata. The sequence continues at coordinate 3,277 of NW_017674814.1, read as the reverse complement.
GTAATGATACAAAAAAAAGAGTAATAAAAAATAGTGAAAACAATAAATAAAATTAGATTATGAAGAGAAAAAGAATATAAAAAAAAGAAGTTAAATGAAGTTAGAAAAGGAAAAAAGAAAAAAAATAAGAAGAAACTGAGAAAAAAAGGAGAAAAGAAAAAAAAATAAAAAAGAATTGGAGAATAAAGAAAAAATTCCCCAAAAAATTACTATGGGTAGGAAATGTAATTAGTTTATGGGTAGAAAAACAAATGGGTAGACAAGGATAAATAATTTTTTTTTGTGAGCAACTGTGTCAAAACTCGTTTAATATATATACACAAAGTAATCATATATTTTTCTTTGTTGAGCTAACTAAACAAGACTAACATTTATTATTTTCAAAAAGTTACACTTTTACTCTATCATTTTTATTTTAAACTCAAACACGAATACATTAGTTATATATATTTTTTTTAAATTATATATTCATTAAATTAGCATACACGAGCAAAGCACGTATCCAGAGACTAGTAAAGTAAAGAATAATAAATACTCCCTGTATTTCTATTTAGTCGTCATGTTTACTTAAAATAGTTATTCCCGGATACTTGTCATTTTAAAATATTTAAAAAATTTAAAAAAGAATTATAATTTTTTCAATTTTACTCTTATCATTAGGTGTTCTAGAATTACGAAGCACATAAGTAGAGTACACTTAATTATTGAAAATAGATTAATGTGGTTGAAAATTAAAAAAAGGTCTAGGATAGATTAGTCAAATTACTCTCCTTATGAATATATCTATATCTATATTATATTAAAAGCACGAAGGCCCTTAGCGAAATGTCATTCGTCTTTTCTACCCTTTTAAAATAAAGTTCACATTAGACAAAATAGTCATTTAATTATTCTCCTAATATTTAGCATTTAAAGTCAACTAAAACTTTTCTTATAAAAATTTTCTTTATTTGACAACAACACAAAATAATTTCTAATATTTAGGACATCAAAATCAATTAAATTTATCGTATACAATTCAAATAATTCGTTTATAAATTTTTTGCCTTATTCTACGTACATAGAAATTACGCCAAGCAAGAAAAAATCAAAAATGATTATTTGTTGCCTTTTTTGTGGGATATTGCTTTTCTTTGTTTAGGTAGGAAGTTGTGTCTTTCTTTGTTTAAGTTTGTGATCCTTTTACCAAAACTGCCTTGGGCTACAAATCTTTTGCTAGCAGCCTTTTATTTTCGTTATGTATCTTTCTGTTTTTAACAACTTTTATTTTCATCTTAATTATTATAGGTATCATACAATTGGCTGTCGGAAGAAGCTTTTCAAATTTCGTGGGTTCATAGAAGAATTCAACTATTGAATTGTCCTCTTACAAAGCAACTATTGATTAGCAATTGCCTATCATAAACTCTTCACAATGTCGATGTCCTTGGAGGTAAGTTTGCTTAATTTGATTTAAGGCTTTTAACCTTTAGTTTGTTCTTGAAGTTATTTAATAATCCGTTCGTGTGTTTTTGATAGACAATTGTAAGTTCAAAAGTTGTTAAGTGTGATTTTTATTTACAATATCTCATATACAATTAAAATTGATTCATTACCAATTTTGTGTAAGTTCTGGAGCATTGCATTCCGTAATAAAAAAATCAGTTAAATATTCTAACTATATCAATTCAAGATTAATTGTTACCTTGTATTTTATAATTTATTAATAATTACTAATTGTTATGCCGGCTTAAGGTGCTCATATTTTGTAAGAAAAAAATAATCTTGATTAACACTTTATGATCGTATTATACATATTACGAGATCTAATATTATTTTATTTTAGAGTAGAGCAATAGGCGTCCTTGAATCTAGCCTTTTTGATAGTTTCATCGGTGTAGGTAAACATTTTTTCTTATCCATAAAAAATAACTAGTATACCTACCCGCGCGATGCGCGGATCATTTCAAACAAAAAAGAGCAGAGAGAGATATTAGAAACAGATATTGCAGACTAAATTTATCGATCGCATTAAAAAGAAATTAAACCAGAAGACAAATAGGTGAATTCTATCGGGATGTCTCTATAAATTTGTTGCTAAGGACCCTCAATCTCCAAGAGGTGTTACAACATACTTGAGAAATGATACATCAATACTTGGCTTTAAAATGACTAGTCCACATGAAAATGCATAAATTTTTTACTCAAGTACAAACATAAAGGACATAATTGTTTCATGTATTTGAGGATTTCCGAAAATTCATACACAATTGTGAAAGTAACGTTAAAAACGGAAAGAGAACTAAGGTACTACATAAGTAGTTTTACATGGAAAGTTTCATTGAATTAAAAATTGTCAAAAAATTATGAATTATATCAACAGAGAAGAGGAAGTATAAAAAAATTAATTATGAATATGTTACCTCAAAAGAAGATACTCCGCATAAATAGAAATAAGGGTACTCCATATAATCATTTCATGTAGATAGTTTCATGTATTTGAGGATTTCTGAAAATTCATACACAATTGTGAAAGTAACGTTAGAAACAGAAAGAGAACTAAGGGTACTACACAAGTAGTTTTACAGGGAAAATTTCATTGAATTGAAAAATGCCGAAAATTTATGAACTATAACAGAAGAGAAGAGGAAGTATAAAAAAAATCAATTATGAATACGTTACCTTCGTATCCTGAAAAATCAACTCAATACAATATAGTATTTCAGGCTTGAAACCAACAGAGATTTTTCGCATTTGAACCACTCTAACTTTCAAATTTCATTGCATGAGTTACTTGAATTTTGTCTAATGTTGTAGCTATATTTGCAAAGTTCTATATTCTGAGCACAAAAAAAAAAGGGAATGGAAAAGAAATTAAAAGGAGGAAGCCGCATAAAATATTATTTAGTAGTTATGGTAGAAAGTGGTAATAAGTTATAGATTGGAGTTTAGGTTAGGGATACCATGTTGGGAAGATGATTCCCGTGGGTTTTGTTTTGTTTTTGTATTTTTTAAAATATTACTTCCTGTTTCTTGTGAATCAACCTAAAAGTTACTTCTTCTTCACAGTATTTGGTAAACAAAAATAGTTAATCTTTAGGACTCTGCAACAAACAACTATCTCTATTCAATTAGTCTTGACTATATTACACAAAATAAAGAAAATAATAAGCTTCACGAACAAAGCATTCTCGTGAACTCCTTCGTTTCTCTGAAATATGAAATCTAGAGCAATTACAACTGGTCTAACTTTTCACAACAACTTCCATGAAATATCTGCTTTCTTGCCTTGGCTCTT